>NC_142847.1:24247424-24550454 GCF_061612785.1 Hesperophylax consimilis
GTCACTAGGCAGTGGTCAGATTATCCCAGAGGCGCTGTGACGTCAATCTTATAACCGTGTGGCACAGTAGTTAAGAATAGGTCTAACAGATTGGAGCGGTGAGTCTGGACATCAGGAACCCTTGTAGGCTCCTGAACCAATTGCTCTAATCCGTAGCAAATGGCAAAGGATTCCGCCTGTCGGCCAGCCGAGTCCGTTGGGCCTGAGAACTTCAACCATGGTTCGTTATGAACGTTGAAGTCCCCCAGAACAACAAACTCGGCCGAAGGGTAGCGGGGCAAGAGATCATCAATAGTATCGCTCAAATGTTTGAAGAGCTCGGAAGTGTCTGATTCGCTATGGTTCGGTGAGCGGTATAGACATGCGTAGAATCTTGCCGTACTGGCAAGATTGACGCGCACCCACATTACGTCGAATCTGGAGTTTTCCAGACTCAATAGTCGCACACAGTTGACGTCAGCTCGACTATAGAGGCAGACTCCTCCTTTCAGTCGGAATTTGCTTGCGAGGGTAAAGCCCGGGCAGTCCAGATAGGAGGAGTCTGGCGGCTCGGCTATCTGAGTTTCGGATAGGAAAAGAAGGTTGGGACGTTGGGACAAAAGATGGTGATGGACGGAATTTAAATTTGTGTGCAGGCCGCGAATGTTGGCAAAATTTACCAACAGTTTTGGCCCGCACCGGGGACGCCTGCTACTCGCCGCTGTAAAGATGTTATGTTTGTTTTTATGTATATTCATGATTTTAATTTTTTTTTTTTTTTTTTTTTTTTTTTAAGGGTATGAAGTGAAAGGAAGGTCTGGAATGGAAAGGTGTGAGGGGTGGGTAGGAATATGGGGTTCAGGCTGTCCAGGAGTGATGAGCGTTTGGTTCCAGCCCACCCACTGCGGTGCTAGGCGATAGGCTGGGAGAGTCCGGCTGGAGAGGGCATCCAATGCGCCCCAAACGCTGCTGCTGGGTCCCCTCCGGTCACGAACCGGCACAACAGCAGTGGCGGGGTTTTTACACTCGCTGATGGGGCAGCCCACCCTTAGTCGTGAGCCTGAGGGTCGGGCCCCTGTACTATCGAGCGGCCCGGACAGCGGTAACCGGTTGTAAAGGGTCTCCCTCAACCAGCATCTCCCAACCGGCCCGCCACGCAGAAGGTGGGCCGACGCACCCGCCACCAAGACCTGGGCAAACCTTAACCCATGAACCCGGGCACCCCTGCTAAGTCACCAAACGTAGCGAACCACTTGGGGTGACCTGTGGCAGAGGTGTTGGTCATCCAATAAATGGTTCCCAGGGCGGCGGTACCCATTCCCGCCTACCAAATTGAATGTGTAATGATAATTCAAGAAAAGGAAAAATAGTTAAATTATAATTAGACCTCAATATATAGGGCTTCGTTTTGACGGGATAAACAAACGTTCAAAATTAATTTTGCTATGAAATATGGAAAGTTAAATAATCTTTTATGTAGTCTAACGGTTAACATTGTTAAAAATGGAATTCTTTGTTCAGTTCTTCTTACTTTTTTTAAAGTATTAATCCTTATTCCTGCCGCTGCAAACTCTTCTTGAAGCCTTTTATCCACTAATGGTTGGTATCGGTTGATTTCGACAGTGAAGTAAATACGAAGAGAATGGGAATGTCGAGATTATGAATCCCTGCTTGAGGCTATTATTTACTACAAACCATTGTTACAAGCTACAAAATCATCAGAAATCGTACTTATGGACATTACTATTATTTTCTCGTGCAAGGATGACACTGGCAACTTTAAGCACTCAACCTTCAACTCCGCACTTAAGCATATCAGCTGGTGCTTTACCATATTTACAATTTTTTTAATTTATAAGTTTATTTCGGGCAGAAAACAGTAATTTAAAAATATTTTTCTATCGTCCAACTAGGAAAATTTTCCCATTTCTAATTTATGGAGTGTTTTTATAATGTGATGGTCAGTGGTGATTGGAGAGTATTACCTTGCTTCTTATAACATAATATGCTCTGTTTCCCTACGACTTTTACAAAATTTCAAATAAGCCTAGATTTACAAAATTTCAAATAAGCCTAGTGATAAATGAAAGATTTGTAAATATTTAAAATTGTTTATTCAGGGTCAAGTGAAGGTTGTGTAATCTTTGTCATTCCATATTGCATAGTGCATAAACAGTAGGCAAGCTAAAATACATTAAAAAAACTGTATTTTTCGTTAAAAGCATTTTACGGGGAGTTTGTTGAACCACATTCTTAACATCTTGCTACCGTAAAGCAAACTCTTTACCCATCCGTGAAAGTATAAGAAGCACTACTGCTTCTTGAATACCCAAAAATCGCGGTTTATATTATAATATGATACATTTTCTGAAATTGACCCAGGGCTCGCACGTTAGGAATAGGACAGAGAAAAAGAGAGTTCTCGCTAAACACTCATCTTTGTTTATCGTTACCAACGCCAACTTTATTACTATGACAAATAATAAATGGTTTTTCTTTTCACATATTTAAAAAAATATGTTTTTTAGTCTTTCAAAGAGCATTTTGATTTTAAGCCAGAAAAATTCAATGATGAACACAACGACGCTTATTGCACTTCCAATAAAAAGTATAAAAATACTTCCCTTGATGTACTCCAACTTTAAGGCGGTGGGATGGTTGTCAAAAATCTGCTTGGATTTCATAACTTCTTTTTCTGCATCACCAATCCATTTGGAAATTAAACCAGACGGTGTCAGGGCTTTTATTTTGCTTATTATTCTATTAGCATAAGGAAAGTTCTTTGCCATCATCATAGAAGTTAATGGTCTCGCAGGTATTTTCTTTACAACATGCACATCTTTCATTGATCGATTATACTTTTGTAGATTCACATTCAAGACTTGATAGTTATATACCAGCGCAAACATTTCACCGTTTGAGATGCTCACCATTTTTTCGTCTTTTTGATTGGATTGGAGAGAATTGTAACTCTTTTGCATCGTATCATCAATAATAAGCTTAAAAGCGTGATCTCCACCAATTGGAATGTTTTTTTCTATTATTTCTTCAATTGAATCAGCAGGCACTTCATGCAAATCAGAAACGACATATTTGAACATTGCTCCCAAATAAAAGCATCGTATAATCAAATTAACGAATACAAATGATATGGAAAGAATCCTAAATTTACTTCCTGTTAATTTAACATTCACAGAAGATCCCAGGATAATCCCCAACAGATCTAAAGGCGTCATTTTGTTAAAACTCATGTTTCTTTTAGATAATAACTTATTTCGGATAAGGCAAATCACATCTACAAGAAAATATGCAAATAGTAGAAGAAGCCACACATCTCCATGGAATGGTTTAAACAATTTCTCTAAGCCATTTAAACATCTTGGTGCAGGAAGGATAAACACAAAGGTAGATGTTTCATAAGGGATAACAATAAGTTTTTTCATCCGTTCGTCGGTTACCACTAGCAAACACGATACCATAAATGTTTTTTCTTCGAATGGATTTACGATGGTAAGTTTTCCTGGTCCCAAAATTTCTTCTTTGACTTCGATTGTGAAATTAAAAGACTTCCCCAGTATTCCCAAAATATTGGCTTCAATTCCGGCATATTCTTTGTGGTTTTCATCTGTTTTGTTGATAATAAACGGAGCCTGGAATCGTGAAATAATATTTAAAGTGCAATTAAAAAGGTCTAAATTTGCCTTCCGGTCATCTATAAAGAAGTTTATTGGGTCACTACTCTTCAACGATATTCTTTCAATGAAAATACCATCGCAGGAATTGACATAAGGTCTGTATGTGAAAACGTTGAAATCATCACCAATAGTCATCACGTCCACAGTCACTATGAAAGTATTCATTAGGGAGAACCTCCAACTGCACTCTGCTACATCTTGAATACATTTATGTCCACAGTTTGGATTTAAAACGCCGATAACAACCTTATTGGGATGTATCTGATATTGCGTACAAGCTTTATTCAAAATATAAAACAGATCTTTCGAGTTTCTAGTCACCAAAATTAAATTCCTTCCTTGTCTATTTAGTAAAACACTGTCATCGTAACAATTCAAAGAAATTTCAATTCGATTTTCTGATAACGAAGCTATATTATGTATTATTTTATTAGCCGTAGTCATGAAATCTTCAACAGTCGGATTAAAAACTATATTAATGTCTCCTGTCATTTTAACATAGCTAAAAACATCTGCAGTTGCTGATGATATTTTACTGATGAGACTGTCATCTACTGGAAGTGACAATGATTGGGTCAATAAGGTAACACAAAATGGTATAAATAATATCTTCAGTAAATACATTACGCTACTTCCTTAAATGATTGTTGAGAGTTAAAGGCTAGGAAAAGTTATGTCGTTTATACCATGCGAAATAGGTGTAATTATTGTGACTACGAAAAATTAAATACCAACAATGTGAAAATACTGTTAACATCACTACGCCTTGACATGATAAGAATCTTAATTTATACTTTCGTTTGCTTCAGAAGGATAGAGTTACCGTCTAGTTATTAGAAAAAACCTTCTAACCAAATGGGTTTTCATAAAATCCAACCAGTATTCTATCTAGTAATGTAATAGCAATATTTTCCATAATCTAACATTTCAGCGCCCTTGTTATAAAAGTCATCCAAATATTTAAGGGTGTTTCAAATAATAGTTGTTATTTCTTCTATCTTATACTAAAATGAAGTCTGTTTGTGCACTTAATTCTTCTAAACTGCGCAACGGATTTCATAGGGTTTTCACTGTCATTTAAAGAATTTCTCTCGGAAATCTTTTTTTTTTTTTGAAAGAATGATATTTCTCGGTTACGAATAACCTGAAAATATTTTAAAATCTCCTACTACCATCACAGTAAGCGGAAAATGTTGCTTGTGTTGTGATGGAGGACTTAGCCAACCAGTCTAACATGTATAATACATGTACGTTTTATTTATAGAAAACAGAGAAAAGTCGAGTAACGCCGGGTACACGTCAGCTAGTTTTGTACTAAAATAAGTAATTGCTGGAAATTTCCGTGCTTCCACCTTAAAACTTTTTCGTTTTTGCAGGTTCTTGGTATTTTGAAGTATCACAATTAATCAGCCTACCTAATCCAACAGGAAATGTTGACAGTTCGTGACAATTTGTCATCCAGCCATCTTCAACCTTTTTACGCCTGCAGACAAGCGACAAAAGGAAAAATATATCGCCAACTAGCTGACAGCTACTTAAATAAAAACCAACGCTGGTGGAATCACGCAGCAGCTACGTGATTCTGGCGAAGTGTGGGTATTATTATTAAAGAGTGGAGACGGTTTAAGTATAGTTTCCGTGAGCACTTAGTCCATAGGCCCATTGTGCTATCTTGCATTTTAACTCATTCCTTCAATAAAAGCCCTAATTGGGCGTGTACAAACAAACAAACAAACAAACAAACAATAGTATCCCGGTCCCTTTGATTAAAGTTCACCGCAATTGTCATTGCTTATGTGGCAATGTCTTCTGGATCCATAATGTTACTTTCCAGGTTTCTGAGCCTTGTACCAACAGAGTGGGATATTGTCACCATAAGTGAATTGGAGTCTCTTCATCCTCATCACATTTCCTGCATATATTGGTGTTTTACGCTCCCAATTACCGCATGAGTCTCCTGAGCTGGCAGTGTCCCGCTAGTAGTTCTACCAGTTATCTCGAGAGTTTCTGTCCATATTTTGATTAGTTGTCTGGTCCGTTTAAGAGTTCTTTGGATTGCCTCATTCCATGTGCCCTCTTCCATTCCTTCCAGTGCTCTACCTTCCTACTCTTCCAGTAATCCACCTTTCAATATGTAAAATGTAGGTATGATTATACTAAATATATCACAGACCGTTCGAAAAATTCCCGGTCGAAGAAAGAGCCGGTCGTGCCACTGGTTAAATAACACCACTCTAGACAGATTAAAAAAAAATGTTTTGTCGCTTTCACTCGTCTTTTTTTATCCCCTAAAACAAGATGTTTACCGTCCAATTATACTGCTGAAATGAGACACAGTGTTTACCAAGTGATCTGTTAAATTGTAACCAGTGGCGACGCGACGTATAGAAAATGCGATATTTGATTTTTATTGAAAATATGTCACCAGAAAGCGAAATGACGTCTTTTTTGGTAATTAAGTAAGTGGGTATCGAAATAAATACATTATAATATTAAACAATTGTTAAACTGTTCATTTAATATCATAAGAAATATTTTTACACAAATACTCTCTATATTTTACTACAAATAAGCCCAGGAATCACTGGTTAAAGTATGTCTGTGCAGATAGAGAAACCATAAAGCATGTTCCGTTTGCGTCCAACAGAAGGCGCTGTTTTGTTAAGAAAGCATGTTTGTCCAACATATGGCATGTTTTACCTGTCACAAGTGACATCTATGTTATAGGTATATGTTATTTACAGACTTGGTGGATACCAATAATTAGAACGCGTGTTCGGTTATAATGTTTATTAACAATTTAGTACGGATTGACTACGTCTATCTTCTGAGCTGTCGGTTGGGTAAAGAGAGCGAGCAGATGCATCCGTCATCTTTTATACCTCTATCTGTCATCTCGCTCTTACACATTCAAAAGCAGGCGTACCACCTAAAACCTTTCTTACATCCTCCCCTACTAAAATTGAATGCCCCTATCTACATATATTATACCCTATTACTACATATTCACATTACAATTTTATTTTATATATTTCATTTTCTACTCTTCTAACAAATTAACACAACATATTTTTTTTTAAATTTAACTATCATATGCCGCGTTTCTTTCTGCTTCCCTTCTCTTGTCTCGTCGTCCGTCCACTCCTCCTCCTGAACTGCGAAGTACCCTCATCTTGGACGAAGTTTTCCCTGCCATGGGTTAGACCTGAAACATGGAGAAACAGTATTAGAGTCACTTCTATTACGTAACATACCTGAGAGATTAACTTCATCCGTCGACAGTTCCGTTGTGTCAGACGTACCGACTTCCGGCTTATCTCCCTCCTGCCATGAAACATGTAATTTTTTAATCTGGTCTAAATGTCTTTCCACACCATATTAGACTTGTTAATTTTTATGAAATATATTTTGCTACTTTTTTTTTCAACAATAACCCCAGGGACCCACAACCTATTACCCTGAGCTCTGAAATCTCTAGTCATCACTTTCTGACCTACATTCAAATCTGACTTATTTCTACCCTTATATTGTCTTTTCTGATTGACTTGACTCTGAATAACCTTTTGCATTACTTTTTGCTATTGAGTAGAACCTGAACTATTCGTTCTTTCATCCGTGACAAGTTTCACAGGAATATTCTCGTCGAAATGCGTTAAAATCCTATCCGAAGTTAATATTTTTTTATTATCGCAAAACTGTTTTCTTGTTCCGTACCCCATTGAAACTTAACATCTTTTTTAAGTAAATCTTATAATGGTGACAATATATCTGCCATGTTTGGAATAAAATTACGATAATAACTAACCATACCTAACAAACTTCTCAATTTATTTAAATCACTAGGCGCTGATGCGTTTAAAATGGCTTCTTTATTCCGCTGACACGGTTGAATCCCTTGCTCACTTATTTTATAACCTAAAAACTCAATAACTTTTAAATTGAATTCACACTTTTCACTATTCACCGTTAAATTACAACTTTTTAACCTCTCTAAAACGAGACACACGTTTTTTTCCAAGTCGATTTCATCTTCTCCTATAACAATAATATTAGTAGTAGTACTCCAAGTAGAACGTCATGTTCCGTAATCCTGATAAACAATTTGCCATTGCTTTAGCAAAAACTGCTGGCGCTGGTGATAACCCAAACACTAACCGTTTATACTGAAATAATCCCAAGTGGGTATTGATTGTTGTGAAACGTCTACACTCCTTTTTCAAAACAAACTGGTTATATGCGGATTTTAGATCAATTTTAGCAAAAACCTTGCCTCCATTCACTTTGGTCAATAATTCCTCAATTCTAGGTAACGGATATTTGTCAATTAATAACTGATTATTTACTGTAGATTTATAATCACCACATAATCTAATGCTACCATCTTTCTTAATCACTGGCACGATTGGACTCGCGAAATCACCTTATTGAACTTGCTCTATAACACCGTTAGAAAGTAAATTATTTAATTCGCTTTCAACTTTTTCCTTCAAAGCAAACGGCATTACTCTGTGATTACGAAATATCGGAACGGCAGAATCTTTTAACGTTAAATTCACTTCATACTTGTTAAACTTTCCTAATTTATCCGTAAAAACTTCCGGAAATTTTTTTACTAATTGCTCCTTTAATGTATTTTGTTTTACACAATTAACGATCCCAGTTATTCCCACGTTAAAGAGATTCATGAAATCACGTCCTAAAATCTATAGAGACGAACTACGGACGACAATAATTTTGAGTCGGTGTCGTAAACCGTTATACTCTTGTATCGGTGTGAAAGTACCTACCACACCAATGAGCGTATTGTCAAAACTCCGTAAGCTCACGTTTTCGTGCAATAACTCAATACTGCTGAATTTATTGAAATAACACTCTTCGGGAATTACGCTACAAGATGCTCCAGAATCTACCATGAATTTATTATTTATTCCGTCGAGTGAAACTTCTATATAATATGGCTCAATACTTAGTACATCACCAACCATTCCATCCGATAGCAAAATATTCACGTTATTACGTGTTGTTACCTGTTTACACTGTTTTGCTAAATGACCCTTAGTACCACAAATTTTACATACATAATTTTTGAATCTACATTCTACCGCCGTGTGATTATTATAACCACAAACCGTACAATTACGCTTTGTAACTTGATGAACCGGCGATCGCGCACGATTATTACTACTGCTTCGCTTGAAACTATATCCATCTCTCTTTTTTACATGCGTATTAGGTGAGACACGACCTCCGCCGACTTTTAAATTAGCTAAAACTCTGTTATCAGCTGATTGAGATTGAGTTGAAGCTACAAGTTCAATACACTCTGCTAGTTGCACACATTTTTCGAAAGTATATGACTCACTATCGAGAAATAATTTTTCTCTAATCTTACCGGGTTTACAACCTAATACAAAGAAATCCCTTAATTTCTCTGATAAACTATTCCCGAATTTGCAATTGCTAGAAAGAGATTTTAAACGAACAGCAAAATCGCGAACTGATTCGTCATTCCTTTGTTTAGCTGAATAGAACTGTGATCTTTCTTCAAAAAAACATTTTGTTTTACAACAATATTCATTGAGCTTAGATATTAAATCTTTTAAATCAACCTCTGTTACTTTTTTTGGAATGCACAAATTTTACCAGTAGAGAAAAACAATCATCTTGCAAAGCATTTAGGAAAATAGCTCTTTTTTTAACATCCGATGCGTACTTTTCATCATTCACAAGGAGGTACTGCTCGAGACGGACCTTGAAGTTCTCCCAGTTACCGTCACGCAAACTGAAGGAACCCAATCCTGACTCCATGCTTTCTCTGCCCAGAAGGTACCCACAAGACAAGAAAAGAAAAACAGAAAAAAACTTCCCAATGAGATTTCTCCGCTCTCCAATCTGCTCCTTGGACCCTCTCAGGAAACCGCTCCTTGACCCTTGTTGGCTGGATGGCTCTTCCCAGACCGCTCCTAAGACCTGGTAACACTGATTCTTGACCCTCGGTGCTGCTGATGGCTGCCCCAGACCACTCTTGTGGCCCGGACCCCTCCGATCCTTTTACCCTTGGAGATGCTGCCGCTTGACGCCCTGGACCCTTCCGTGCTTCCCTCTTTCGAGAAGCTGGCTGGCTCCAGTGGCTTCTTCTTCTTCACTCCTTTCAGTGAAGAATAATTTTGGTCCGGCCTTTTTTACCGACCCGAACAATATGTTGCAATCCGAGCTTATTCCGACAATATCGCGTATTTTTTTCGTGCGAAATCTCGCGCGTCGATTCTTTTAATCGTTGTTAATTTTTACGATTTCCGTAGGCTGCGCCACTGTTATTTACAGACTTGGTAGATACCAATAATTAGAACGCGTGTTCGGTTATAATGTTTATTAACAATTTAGTACGTCTATCTTCTGAGCTGTCGGTTGGGTAAAGAGAGCGAGCAGATGCATCCGTCTTCTTTTATACCTCTATCTGTCATCTCCCTCTTACACATTCAAAAGCAGGCGTACCACCTAAAACCTTTCTTACATTATATAAAAACACAAATCTTTCTGAGCAGATAGAGAAACAATAGCGCATTTGCTTTTACGTCCAACTGACGGCGCTGTTTTTCAAAATAACATGTTTTAACCTGTTCACAGGTGACATCTACAAGTTATATAAAAATACACGCGTATTCGATTTTTTTTTATTTAAAGCTGTGACAATCAGCTTGTCTGTAGGTTATTACCATTTAATGTTATAAGATAATACACATTGGCATTATTAATGGCATTTATTAATACCAAATACAATGTTTAGGATATATAAACGTTTTGTTCACCACTTTTTTGTCAGTTTAGGGCAGGGTTCCTCATTATTTTTTAAGTTAAAGTTTTCGTTAAATTTGTTATAAATCACAGGTATCAAATAGTCAAGTGTTCTGCTACCATACTTATTTGATATTAGTGGAATTTTTAGGCCTTTTTTTCAGTAAATCTTGTTTTGTGACTATGCACCAATGACTTTTTGTACGCATTTTCTCCCGCATTATCCATAATTATAATAAACCAGAGAAGCCCTTTAATTGGAAGTAGGCCCTCAGAGCCATACAGTAATTTTAAGTTGTTTCTTTGTTTGTAAATGCTAGGTTTAACAATTTTTTTAATTATAGCAGTTTGTAGATTTTGAATGTATTTAATATTAATATTACTCGAGTGTCCACAAGTTCGAATTCCATATCTAAGTATTGATTCGACCATAGAATGATATATAAGTTTGAGAGTACATCGAGGCAATACAAAATTTAATTTATAAAAATTACTCGCCAAACATTGAAGCTGGTTACAAATTTTGGTCACACTTTTGTCCCATTTAAAGTTATTGTCTACGATTATGCCAAGGTAAGTATATTCGTTTGTAAAATCAATTTTTTCACAGAGGCAAATATTATCAATTTTTTTATGTATACATTCAAAATTATGTGCGGTTATTTTAGATAAGTTCCATATTTTCAAGCTCAGTGATCTTATATACATGCATTTAGTTTTTTTGACATTAATAATAAGTCCTACATCATGAGACCATTTAAGTAGCTCGTTAAAGTCTATTTGTAATTCTCGAATAGCTATTTCAGGTTTTTCATTAGAGACAACTAGTGCAGTATCATCAGCAAAAATGAATCTAAGGTCTATTTTAAAAAGTTTAGACATGGCAATTACATATATAATGTATAATTTTGGTCCTAAAATTGACCCTTGTGGCACTCCTGATTTAATAAATCTAAAATTACTCATTACATTCAAAATCTTTACATACATTTTTCTATTTGTTAAATAGTTTTTGAAAAATGATGAATGAAGTTTACCACGGATTTCTATGATTTCGAGTACCTTGATTAATTGTGTATGGCTGAGTTACAACGTTATGTCAAAATTTTAAAGCAATCGGTGAAGAATTTTCGGAGATTAAAGATTTTGAACAATCGAACATTACAATACATTACAAAATGATAACAAATTTATAATGTATTATTCCCAATGAGTTTACAAAACTCATTTCGACGGCTTTAAATTAAAAGATTGGTGTGTTTTTGGATGGTTTTAGAATATTTAAGAAGGGATGTGTGGAGGTTACCTCACACATATTACAAATACAATTACCAATGGTCAACGGAAATATTAAATACACTTACACTTAATACATACAATTAATCAACTAATTACTTAAATAAATAGGTATATTAATAACTTCAGGATACACGTCAACGTTGGAAATTGGACTAGTATTTTCTATCCTTCTAAACTACACTTATATTTTTACTAGTGCGACAAAAACTCGCCTCTCCGTGAACATTGGGGTAGCGTTTTCCCTTCTGCAGCAGCTTCAAATCTTCACTGGAAATCAATGGAAGTGAAATATATTATATTATATTATAGCAAAGCACAGAAAGCAAAGTAAATTGATCTGAGAACTAATATCTTCCACTAAGAATGTTTGCTGAAGAATCGTTTGTCTTCGTCATCCATTTTACAATGGCTAATGGTAATGAATGTCTTAAATATTTGAAGAAAAGAAAAAAAATACTTGTCTTCCAGGCATAGAATAAAGAAGAAGGCTAGGAATGCCTTCCGTGTAGATTTGAATGGAAATGTCTTCACTGACTTAGAGTACCTTCTGGTTCCAACAAACAAACATACTCATTCAAAGACACGGTTCCATGATAACTCAACACAGTGACAATTCAACACACTTTTAAAAAATGATATAACCTAACCTAACCTACATAACCCAGTTAAAAAGTTTTTGTTTCATCACTTTCCATGACTTTATATAACTTTTTAAGATGTGATGAATTATCATTGTGATGATTTATCCGGTTACCCAAAGACACACAACATGCTCAATTCAATTTAATTCAATTTTTCAACTCAAACACACTCAGGGCCATATTTATGCATAAGCTTACATGCATAAAATCAATGGATACTAATGTATAGGTCCTTAGAAACCATATCAATATAAAAAATATATATCTACGAGTATTAACAATTTGATTCGCTTTTATATGCTTTGGCATCTTATTATTTAATAATAAAATTTTGCGAAATTAATTAATTTATATATAAAAGAAAAGATAAAAAAAAAGTGGGTGTGTCAAGCCTACGCAAGACAGAAGTGAAACTTCTAGTATTCCTCTCTCTCTATTTTCATTTCATCATCTCTATTTTCTCTCTTAGGTTAGTTTGAAAATTAGAGGTTAAATAATTCAACGACGAAGCATGGATTTGCTTTTTCTAATATTTTCTTATAGATGAATGACGTTCGATTAATGTATAGTTCCAAAAATTTTCAATTTATTCACAAGTATACAATATTACATAAATAACAATATTACAATTAAAAATTACAAAGAAATTACAATGACAATTTACCAATCATGTGCCATTTTCATTGTCAATTTCATGAATATCATTTCCTAATGTCGTGGTAATTGGGTTATGGTAACTAAAGTGCGAGATATATACATGAGCACTTAAATCCTTAATGAATCGTGCAAAAACTGCATCGATTGTTGTCCCGTGTCGGGAGAGAACGTTCGTGAGCGGCTCCCCCACCTCAACAAGCGCATATGGTGAGAGAGGGACAGTGAACGGTGAGCGGTGGTGGGGGTACCCGCATTTTCGTGTCGATCCTGACTCGGTTTTACTCCGTCCCCGAAAATTCATTACGCGCCTAAAGAAGTTTCACTTCAATAATGTTGAAAGTCCTAGGTTTATCTTATATTATTTTTGAAAAATATTAAAATATATTTTGAAACATTTTGATAATTTTTTTATTTTAAATTTTGAAAAATCAATCTAACAGGCAATTCACTATTATCTAAATATATAAAAATCACGTGTCACTGTGTTCGTACACGCTAATCTCCGAAACCGCCCAACCGATTTCAATGAAATTTTGTGAATGTGTATGGTTGGTTCCAGCTTGAAATATAGAATGGTTTTCGACCCGATAGGTGGCGCTATTGTTGAGATTTAGACTTAGTTGATTAAGACTAAGGACGGGTTGTTTCGGAGAATTTGAACAATTCATCAAATTTCAACGTTCATTTTCGGGTTCTGTGAAAGTCCTATTCAAATTCTGTTATTATATCATTGTAGGCTAGTTGCTTGATAAAACTGAAATAAAAACAGAACTTGAAAAAATCTTTCACAGAACTTGAAAATGAACGTTGAAATTTGATGAATGTTCAATTTCTCCGAAACAACACGTCTTTAGTCTTTTTCAGATTACTCAACCAAAAATACATACAATCACAAATTATAACTTCCTTGTGTAGAAAGCGGTTTGTGGCAGGACAATGTCATATATTATAAAATGCATTCCAAGTGATTGAGTTAAGAGGGAGCTACAAGCCAAAAATGTGTATATTCTTGGTATACCTTATATTGTAGGTAATAGACATTAAAATCGCTCGACAAACGGAGTCTAGAATCGTTCGATTTCAAGCAAAAAACTAGTTTGCATTTATTTTATCAATAAATTTATAATAAAGCAAAAAAGCTAATCAAGTGAAACTGTCACAGATAATCTTAGCTATAATAATGTTTTTTTTTTTAAGTTGTTCCCTTTATGTGTTCATACATTTCTATTGGAAAAATATATATTTTTAGTAGTTCACATTCATATTTTTTATTGAGTAATTTCTTATTTTATTTGTATTCTACTCAAGCGAAGCGATAGGAAAACCTTCAATTTATTTAAAGCATATATTTTGGTATTCATAATGTACACCAATTCGTTATAAAGATTAATCAAAATAGTGATTTAGCATTAAACTTCCTTCGCCTTAAATTCTAAATAATTTCAAATCTCAATATATAAAAATTCAGCCTGCAAATGTTTGTGCTGGCAAAACTCGAAAAGTAGTCGACCGATATCGCTGAAAATTTCAAAGTTTGTTCTTATTTTGCCAGGAGTGTTATAATTAATTTACAGTAAAACGACCTTATTTCTGAAATAGTTTGACAGTGGGTTCATCGTAGACTAAGTTAAATTAACATTTTAAAATATTTTTTGGATCATTTCTAATTGGTAACAGAGAAGTTTTGAATGCACCACCCAGCCAAGAATTCCGGATTGAATTTGAGAAAAATAAATGGTTCTTAATAGACTTCATTTTGAAATGTTTCTTATTCTAATAAAAAATAATTTTCTTAACCTTTCTGCTGTTGCATTTATTTGTAATTTCCGCTTTTCTTTAAAAGTTAGGCTTACATATGTTTGAATTAATATTACAATATTTATTGTTTAGTTCGTAGAACTCCATTTATTTATTTTTTTTTATTTAATGTAAATAAAATTTAATAATATTATTATTAAGTTCTTCAAGTATTTTTTGGTTTCTGTTATTGTTACAGCTGTTTCGGCTTTCAAGGCCATTTTCAAACTGTCAAACTGGACAGTTTAAAAATGGTCTTGAAAGCCGAAACAGTTGTAACAATAACAAAAACCAAAAAATACTTGCAAAACCTAATGATAATATTTTTAAATTTTATTTTAAATAACTTTTAAAAAATATAGTGTTAGGTATTACAATTGTCAGTATTTGTAGTTTTTGATTTTGATCGATTCCAATTTTGTTCCAGTTTATGTCTCATTCTGCCTTTTTGAGATTTATTCCAGGCTAAACCTTAAGTTAATAGTAATATTAAATCAGCATTTGAGATTCGTTTTGATTCAATATTGATTTTAAAAATATTGTATTAACTTATTTCGGTTGCCTTTTCCGAAGGCGAAAAAGAGAATGAAGCTTGCCACCCACCATGTTTTCAATATTCAGCCAAAATAATTCCATGACAAATACAAGAATGCTGGTTGCACTCCCAATAAAAAGAATTAAAACACTACCCCGGATATGCTCCATTTGTAATACAATGGGATCGTCCCGATAAATCTGCTTAGATTTTGGAAATTGTTTGATTGTATCACCAATCCATTTAGAAATTAAACCAGAAGGTGTCAAGGCTTGTATTTTTCTTATAATTCTATTGGCGTAAGGAAAGTTCTTAGACATCATCATACAAATATATGGTCGCCAAACAGGTTTCTTAGCAACATGCACGTCATTTATTGTATTATTAAATTTTGCCAGATTAATATTCAAGAGGTGGTAGTTATATAATACTGCGAACATTTCACCGTTTGATATGCTTAATATTTTTTCACTGAGCTCCGAAAATGGAATAGAAGTGTAACCTTCTCTCATCGCATCATCAATAAGAAATTTAAAAGCGAAACTTCCACCAAACTGAATGTTTTTTTCCATTATTTCTTCAATTGAATCTACAGACACCTCACGCAAATCAGAAACGACGTATTTGAACAATGCTCCTAAATAAACGTTCCTTACGATCAAATTAAGAAATATAAATGAAATTGAAAAGATCCTAAATTTACTTCCTGTAAATTTAACACTTACAGGAGATCCCAACATTATACCCAATGTATCTAAAGATGACATTTTATTATAAGGAATGCATCGTTTTGATAATAACTTATTTCTAAAACCGTAAATCATGTTTACAAGGAAACAAACAAATAAAATTAGAAAAAACACATTATTTTTGAACGGCTTAAATAATTTCTGTAAGCCGTTTAAACGTCTTGGTGCAGGAAGGATCATGACAAAGTCAGAACTTTCATAGGGTATGACAATAAGTTTTCTCATCCGTTCGTTGGTTACCACAAGCGAACACGATATCATAAACGTTTTTTCCTCAAAGGGATTTACGGCAACTAGTGTGTTTGGTTCTGCATTTTTTTCTATAATTTCGATTGTGAAATTAAAAGAATTTTCCAATATTTCCAAAATATTGACCTCAATTCCGGAATATTCTATGCGACTCTCGCCTGTTTTCTTGATCATGTACGGATACTGGAAGCGTGAAATAATATTTAAGGTGCAATTGAGAAGGTCGACATTTGACTTCCGATCATCTCTAAAGAACAGTATGGGTTCATCACTCTTCATGGATATTCTGTCAAGTTTAATGCCATCGCAGGAGTCGACGTAAGGTCTGTACGTAAAAATATTAAATTCGTCTCTAACAGTCATCGCGTCCACAGTGACAATAAAAGTATTCATCAAAGAGAACCTCCAACTGCACTCGGCTACTTCTTGCAAACATTTATATCCACAGTTTGAATTTAAAACCCCGATAACCACCTTATTGGGGTGCATTTGATATTGCATGCAAGTATTATTCAGAACTTCAAACAGTTCCTTTGAGTTTCTAATAACCACCATTAAATTTCTTCCTTGTCTGTTCAGTATAACGTTATCATCGTAACACTCCAGTGAAATTTCAATTCGATTCAAAGACTGAAAAGCAATATTTTTAATTACTTTAGTAGCAGTAATCGCAACATCTTCAATGAGAGGATTAAAAATAATATTGATATCTCCAGTCATATTTATGTAGTTAAAAACATCTGAAGTGGCTGATGATATTTTATTAATCAGAATTTCATCTTCTGGAAGTGACAATGATTGAGTTAACGAGATCACACCGAATGGTATTAAAATAGTTGTCAAATACATCACGCTTCAGTGAAGGTACACATTGTTTATGGGTAAAATACGAAAGCTGAATGTGTCAGTTTTATCAATTGTGTATCATAATATATAATTTGACTATTAAATTACCATCGGTATTTAGAAAATAATATTTATCGTAGCAATACACTTTTTTGATATTCATAATAATTGCTTTATTTTCCTTTAAAAGATAACATATTGAAAACTACCAACAAAACACAAAAACGGCTAATTTATTACCCAGTTGACACTGCAGAAATATCTAGTGCTTTTAACCATTAGGTACATATAAATTATTATTTTTTAATCGGAAATAATGGAAAAATTCCGTTTTTTCACTATATAATCTTGACATAATTCACTTAGATGTGTCAATTTTTTTCCAACGCTTGTCATAATTTGTAGGCCATCTGTGATTAAGAACACAATCACAATCAAAGCACAATTTGACGGCCTCCGTTGTCGAGGGACAAGGGACAAGGCTCTAGACTAGCAATCTGGAGGACGCAGGTTCAAATTCCGGCTGAAAAAAAAAAGATTAAATTGTGAAATAATAGACAGTATATTATTTCACGAGTGAGAGATACTCTCAGTATCACGCTGGTGTAAGACCACCATTCAGAATTGAAACGTTGCTTGAAATGACTTTCGCCGTGTTTGGTGAACAGATCAGAATAGCTAAGTTCTTTCTCACCTTTCTATTCCCCATCTCCTTCCCCTCCCCACTACCTTAACCCTTACAACAAACCCCATTCGGGGATGCCATAGTCTATCTGGTTCCAGATGGTTCGGACTTTCTGACTAATCCAATCTTTCTCAAGCAAGAAATCTCATAATTTTTAGTAATTAAATTTGTCATTTAGATCCAAACAAAACTCGTTAAGTGTAGGCCGATGTTTTTTTCGTAATAAGAAGTTGTGTTGTACCTATCTGAAGATCCTGTCTGAGAAAATAAGCTAAATATTCGATATTTTGGTCCGTTTATAAAATATTAAATATTACAGCGCAGGTGTAGCAATTGTTTGTACTATCTTATGAATTCAACATAATCACGAAGAATAATAAGAATAAAGTAAAATACTGCATGGCGCTCATCTACGTACTAGATCAAGAAGACTTGGGATAAAGTAGGTGGGTTATTTTGATGGTCAAAAGGACAAGGCTTTGGTTTATAATAATAATAATATTTTGGTAGCGTATTTATTAATTATTTATGTAGCGCCGTTTTCGTGAAAAAACACCTCAAGGGCGCTATATGTAAAGAAGACACAAATATTGTTACGGCAGTTTATATGGTGACGACTCATCCGAGAGACTTTTCTAAAAAATAGTGCGCCAAAACCTTATTTATCAATCGGGCTTTGTCTGTCGGATGAGTCACCAACTCAGGGTAGCAAGGTAGATGACTTCATACTCAGGAGGTGGGCATTGTTTTGAATATCATTTGGGCACTGTGTAGAGGAGGAATAGGTTTGTAATAAAATAGTTTAAAATTGATCCCAAGAAAATAAGTTATATTTTGAATATTACATAATTGGATTGTAAATGACTCACCCGAGGTCGACCATAATGTTAATCTAGCTAGTTATACCAATCGTAAGCCTGGCAATGAATGTGGAAGATACTGGCGATGACGAGTTCTATCGTCGAGGTCCGTGGGAAGCCTGTGATGAAGATGGAACGCATCCGTACGTCCCGAGGTAATGTTGGCCGCCTCCAAACGGACCACAGCGCCCTTGGGAAATGGTAGGCCGCGAGATGGCTTCCGTGATGAATTTCAAGCCGAATCAGCCCAGGTTCCGACCATCTGGATTATACGTGATTCGGCGCAGAATGTTATGTAACAACTCCCAGGAGGTAGAGGAAGGCGAACATTAGAATTGCATCATAAACAACACAGAGATGGCCGTGATAACTCTCAGATTTGAAGTGTACCGACACGCGGCTTACGACGCCATTACGTTTTATCACGTAAACTCGAACGCCAAAAGGTTAGATAATCACACAAATGTTTCATTCGCGCACCCATCAGGGAAAATATTCCTTCGAATCATAAAATAGTATACCCCATAACTGTAGGTTACTTCAAAATCAAACCTGAGACTGTCATCAACATTTGGTGTCCTGCGAAACCGTGACAAGAGTGCCCCCGGAAACGGCCCGCCTTTCCTCCTTCCTCAATTCCCCAATAAGTCACCATTCAGTTCATTTCCATAGTTATGAAATATTGTTTCATAACAATATTATAAAAGCAGGGTGGTTGAAGAATACTTATCAATCGTTTTTTCGTGGAACCGGGCTCTCATTTCTTGATGTATCTTACCCCTAGATTAGGCCCTGCCGTTAACATAACCAAGGCAATATATAACATTTTGCTTGTCAAAACATTTTACTTGACCATTTAAAAACAATTGGTTGCAATGGTAAACACAGAAACAACGCATTCAAAAGACGGAGAAACATTTAAATCGTCCAGTACAGTGGCTGTACTGTATTTTTCATTACAACGAGCTGCTTCTACACCATTTAAATATTAAGTTGGATGGTACAACCATTGCACTTCGTGCTTTTTCCGGCTCTGCATAATTATTGTCATATTCTGCCAGTAGAATATTTTTCAAAAATAGATGTGGATTACTCGACCGACATCCTATTTTCTGATTTAAGAACTGATCAAAAATATGTGTTTGATATTTTCAAAAGAGTTTCAAGCGGACATTGTTACCCTGATCTTGCCATAAGAAACCAAAGAGTACAGATTCACGATGGTTTACTTTGGAAACTTTATATTGGAAAAAAGTTTTTTAAAGGGACAATTTGTTATGCTACGTATACATATGCGAGCCAAACTGACGAACTGAACCTCAGCTTATGAGAAAGGGACGAAGCAACCGCAAAAAGCGCGAATGCTGCTTACAGTGGCTTCGTTCCTTTCCCGTAATTCGTGGCTCGGTTCACGTTTAAGTTCGCCAATGTATACTTACCATTAGATTTTTGATAATGTTTTACTTTTCATACGTACATAAGAGTAGTAGCTCGTCTTTCACGTAATCTTTCGTTGCGCATGGGATTTTCTGCGCTATTGGGATTGTTGATTTTTAATTATGTTTGTTTGAAAGACAAATTTGAAGACGAGTAGGTATATTTATTATCTCACATTTACATTTTGATAAACACTATGCACTCGCGGTTATAAAAAAACCATCGCTTTATTACCTTTTTAAAAATTCAGAAGAGTTGATTCATTCAATAATTTAAATACGTCATGTATACCTCCTGAAATATCAATACAAATTGAAAAAATCTCCCTAGTAAAAATAAATGCCGCCAACGGGAATTGAACCCGTACCTTCTGATGTCCGGTCAGGTGCTCTGAACCACTGTGAAAAAATATAATAAGCAGAAAACTTTGATTGATGTACTAGTACATATTGACTTATTTCGCGGGTGGAAATAAGCTAACATAGCTCAGTGGTTCAGAGTACCTGACCGGACATCAGAAGTTACGGGTTCAATTCCCATTGGCGGTATTAATTTTTACTCGGGAGATATTTTCAATTTGTATTGATATTTCAGGCGGCTAATTATTGCTTATAATTATTTGTTATCCTTTATGCTTTGCATAAAACCTTGTCTTATAAACATTAGTTTATCATTAAAAATATATATTAGTTTTTTTTTTTTCATCTGTCACCTAAGTTACACAATACAAAAAAGTTAATATATATCAAATTTACCTAAAACAAATTGTCTCATTTCATCGAGAACATTATAATTTAATATGCCTACGTAGTGATTTGCTAACTTTCTCTTTGAGACTATTTCTTTGCGGCATCTAAAGTTTTTTTACAAATATTTGGTACTTTCTTGTAATTTACGAGTATATACTAGCATTAATTTTAAAAACCTGTTTTAGATAATAAAGAGATGAGAGTGGTTGCTGCAACCAGGTCCGCCCTGAGCCAAATGGCGCTTGGTGCGGGTAAAATTTTGGTACCCCCTGTCAAAAACAGTAGATGCCAAAGACAAGTAGGTGATCACTGTATTCAATAATATTTGGGTGATTTGGCCGGTCACTTCACAGTGCATTGATAGTACTAGAAATTGGATAGAACTTTCACAGTACTTGAATTTTTGCAACTTTCAAATTTGATGAATTGTCTAAATGGTGTCAAACAACGCGTCCTAAGAAAAGCTATGATATATTACTAAACTTAATTCTTCAACTCTACCTAAAAGTGCATCTCTTGTTTCAGCCAAAGGAATTCGAATGGTTTTAATTATTTCCGTTTCCTTAAAAAAGTCTAAAATATATATCAGTATTAATCTTACGCTCGTAACGGCAGCCCGCACGGTACTGTCTTCGCGCTCCCGTTACACCGCAACGTAACACTTTCATGACGGTAGAAGAGTTGTTAAATACGCTAAAAAATGAAGTTCAAAAAATACAAACCGTTAAAGACTCGAAAACTAAAACAAATATCGAAAAAATTATTATTGATCTTGACAATGAAGTGAAATCTGAAATATTAAAAATGCAACAACAAATAATTCAACTACAAGACAAACTTATCGAAAAAAACGACCAACTGGTGGGAAACTTTGAAAAAATAATGAAAAGCGCATCAACACCATCCTATGCACAGGTATTATCAACAACCAAAGTCACTCCTCGAGAAGAAGAGAGATTCTCAATCATCATTTCGTCGACCAAAAATAATGCTAAAGCAGAAGAAATTGAAAAGATAATAAAAAAAGAAATAAATTTAAGCAACATAAAGATAGGAATAAATGGTTTGAGAAAAACAAAAGAAGAAAAAATAATAATATCATGCCCAAAAAAGGAATATGCAAATACCTTAACCGCCGAAATAAAAAAACTGAATACCGATTTGGTGGTAAATGAAATTCAAAAGAAAAGACCAAAAATAATAATAAAAGGATTAAAATCCAATCTTACTGAAGACGAAATAGTTTGCGGAATAATAATTACCCAGAACGAAGGAATTGAAGATGTTTACAAGGAAAGTGAAGACAACAAAATCACACTTATAACGGAGATAAAAAACACAAACATAAACGAAAAGCAGCGCCAGTTCACTAGCTACATCATGGAAACTAGTGGCAAAATGCGAAAAAGTCTCCTTGCACTCGGTAAACTAAATATACAGTTTCAACGAGTAAAAATTGAAGATTGCGATCCACTGACTCAATGTTTTCATTGCTGTATGTTCATGCATACGGCTAAAAGATGCCTACACCGAACCAGCCCTCCAATTTGCCCACACTGCATGGGCGATCACATCCTTTCAAAATGTCCGGGAAGAGAAAAAACAGTACCAGCATGTGTAAACTGCACCAGACAAAATTCTAAATATGGAGAAAAAAACACCACGGACCACGCAGCCAACAGTATTAGGTGCAACTATAGAAACAAAATGCTGAAAATTGCGAGGGATCGCATCGATTACGACTAATGATGCATATTATTAATTACAAGTGTAACGAAAACCTAAATAATATGCACAATATTTCAAAAAAATATTACGAAAAGCCCGCCCGCAAAGTGTTAACACGCAGTGATAATGTACAAGCAAACACATATAATATTATAATTGCAAATGTGAAGTGTATTCCCAGCGCCAACATTATTGTTAATTTTATTACTACCTCAAAATGAACGACTTTATAATAAACGCAATAGATAATTCATATAAAATAGACGAAAGGATTTTTGACACGGTAAATAATACAAACGATTTTATAGATATAAAACCTACAGCCAGCCTAATAATAATACACATGAACGTTAGATCTTTGGAAAAAAATTTCGAAGAATTTCTAATAACTATTAAACAATTAAATAGACTTGACTGTATAATACTATCAGAAACGCATTCATCGAGTGAAATTAATTATAATATACCGGGTTACTCGTACTATGCAACAAAATATAAAATTAACAGAAATAGCGGCGTCGCCATATTTGTATCAAATATTTACGCTGTCACAAGTGTAAATGAAATAATGGTGAATAATGTCAATTTATTAAACTTGGAGATAAATTTTATGAATTATTCATTTAATATCATTGCTATTTATCGGACACACTCTTCTGCTATAACCACATACATAGAAGAATTAAAAAAAATATTACAACATCATAGAAACAAAAAAACAATACTCATCGGAGATATTAACTTAAATATCGCTAATGACTACTCCTCTAACGATAAAGATAACTATTTAAATATGTTAGCAGAATTAAATTACATTTCATGTATAAATTCATACACCAGAAACATTATCGGACAACGACCATCTTGTATCGATCACATATTCACAAACACCAAAGATATACAAAATATATCATCTGCGGTAATTAAAACATCTGTAACGGATCATTTTGCATGTATATTTAAATATGACTACAAACATCAAAACCTCTCATTACCAACCACAACGGCCGTTAATAATACTGATAAATACAACTATAGTATTAATATAAATTCTCTCACTAAAATATTAAGTAACGAAAAAGAATGGCAAGAAATATATCAATGTAACGATGTAGAAGAATGCTGCAAAATATTTGATAAAAAACTGAGTTTTCACATAAATGCTTGTAGAAATATTAAATCTAACAAAACATCTTCAAAACTAAAGCCAATCAAACCATGGATAACTCACGGATTAATCATCTCAATTAGACACAAAGAAACACTCTACAAACAATATACAAAACAACCGGAAAATATAACATTACAAAAACATTTCAAAGCTTATAAAAAAAAACTTACATATCTAATAAAAAACACAAAGGATGACTACTACAAACAAAAACTTGAATTATCTGGAAATGACAGTAAAAGGATTTGGTCCATCATAAATGAAATTGTCGATAAAAAACATTTAAAAAATAAAACAATCAACAATGTAAATCATAATGATTCAAAAATCTGCTGTAAAGATAAACCTCTAGAAGCCGCAAATGTATTTAACAATTTTTTTGCTAATGTAGGAAAAAACCTCGCTAAAAAAATCCAACAAGGCCTTACCCCAAATGACCCAAATACTACAGTAAATAATGAGCATAAATTTGAATTATTTCAACCAACAACACCAGAAGAAATTGAACAAATTATTACATGTATGAAAGGAGGTTCTGCCCCTGGTTTTGATGGGGTCACAATACAAACACTGAAATGTATAAAATCACAAGTATCAAAACCATTAACTCATATAATCAATACAAGTTTTCAAAGCGGAGTTTTTCCATCCATGTACAAACAATCTGTAATTATACCAATATTTAAAACCGGCAATCCGGAAGAACCAACCAATTACCGCCCTATTTCTTTACTATCAAACATTGCAAAAATATTTGAAAAAATTGCCAAAAAAAGAATAACTCAATTCATAAAGATTAATAATATAATTCACGAAAATCAGTTTGGATTCATGGAAAACAAAAGCACAAAAGACGCCATTGCTAAATTATCTAGTACCATACAAGACGCTTTAGACAAATCATTAAAATGTTTTGGTATTTTTGTTGATCTCCAAAAAGCCTTCGACAGCATATCTCATGTCAAACTAATACAAAAATTAAAGATCGTAGGTTTTAATGACACAGCATTAAGTTGGCTAAAAAGTTATCTTCACCAAAGAACACAAGTTGTAAAAATTAATCACGCATCTAGTCTACCACTCACAAGTGATTTTGGGATACCACAAGGTACTGTTTTGGGTCCTTTACTTTTTATCATGTACGTAAACGATATTTTCAAACAAAACCTCAGTGGAACAGTTATATCTTACGCAGATGATACAATTATCATAATTAAGGGTAATGACTGGAAAATTGTAAATGAAAATGCAAATAACGACATCCAAATCCTAAAAAACTGGTTCGATACAAATCTACTTACAATTAACGCAAAAAAAACAGTTTATATACCATTCACAATAAATAAATTCAAAACTAACCCCAACATTCATATAATAATACACAACAAAAAATGTAACAAAGATGTTTGTAATGAATCATGTACCATACTAAACCAAACAACTGAAATAAAATACCTCGGTGTAATTGTAGACCAACATATGAAATGGAACAGACACATATGTGAACTTGTTAAACGCATTAGAAAATGTATCTATATATTCATTAGATTAAGAAATGTTCTCAAGATAAACAACCTGAAAAAAAGTCTATTACGCACTAGTCCAATCATTACTTCAGTATGGAATCATTGGGTGGGGAGGTGCATATGAAAAATTTTTAAGCTCTGTTAAAGTGGTACAAAAACTAATTATCAAAGTAATTTTGAAAAAAAAACCAACTTTCTCTTCAGCATCATTGTTCAAAATTTTCGAAGTACCAAAAATTGAAGACCTCTATAAAAAAGATGCAATATTACAAATATATAAAGAAACTGTAGTAAAAAAACTTAAATTTAACTCATCCTTAAGGCATAATTTTAACATCCAAATTCCTCTATTTTCAACACAACAAATGCACAATAACTACATTTACAAAGGCATAATATATTTTAATAGTCTTCCCGAAGAAGTGAAAAAAATACCAGATTTTATTTTATTCAAAAAGAAGGTCAAATTTATCTTTAAAAAAAATTAATATCACCTATCAAATGTTATAACTTCAATTCATGTTTCAACCAAAATTAACGTCACAATCCTCTTTTAAGTTTATATTTATTGTACTGTAATAATGTTAATTACTGATATAAACATGAAATAATTGTCAAATAACTCCTACGCCAAGCTCAAGAGCTAGCACTCTTCATTGGAGTAGAAATTCAACAACATATGTTTTACACTATTACTTATTTTTAACTTATTTTATGTACAATGTAACAATGTTATAAGTTAAACAATAAAAAATAAAAAAAATATATATAAATTAGATCAGAAAGGCAGCAAACATACAATAATACACCTTTCTCGTGGTCCAACTTGTGCATCGGTAGAAAAATCCTTCCAAGGAACCCGAGGATGTACCCTGCCCTCTGGCTTGATGATGACGATGCCACACGAAGAACATAAAACATTTTAACAATTTTCACTGATCTACTAAATCAATCTGGCTACTTGGCTGGTTAGGTTAAATAGAATAATGCAAAAAAAATTACCGACCATATTCGCCATGAATGGCAAACTCTTCACACTCCTTTCTTCTTTATTTGATTAACGCAATTAACTTTTTACTTGGTGCAAAAGGTCAGTTCGTCGGTTGACTTTCGCTAACATACCATGATCAAAGTTCTCTAGTTTTGAAAAAATCCTAAACGGTAGTTGTAAAGCTATAGACATTGGAGGGGACCCACCCTTTCCCGACGGTTGTGTGAGGAAACTGATTGTTTAACCTCCTTAGCCGCACACGTCAGGACTCTAATTTTTTTGTAAAAAGAAGCTAAATTTATTTTAAAACGATTCTAGACCCTCCAATATCCCTGCATGCATGATTGTTAGTAACATAAAAATATACAAGCCGCGTATCGAGGGCAGTTTACCCCACTATCACGGGGCAGTCCCGGCAAGAATGAGCGTGGCAAGCGGCCTGGCCACAACGATCCCAAGCACCCGCGTCCCTTAGCCAGTTTTCCGAGAGTACCCTCGAAGAAATTTAAATGGGGGGGAGGGGGGGGAGATACTCCCAAAGACCCTAGGGAATGAAGTGAGCCTCAGGTCACCGGAGGCAGGACGGAAGGGGACCGGGCTCGCGCAAACATTCCCCAGGCCCGCTCATGATGACGGGGGAGGCACCCGTGGTTCGTGGGACAGCCGCACCGGATTAATGTCACCTTACTGGATGCAGGAACAGGGTCTATCCGCCCTCATGGTGGGGAAATGAACAACACAGTACGATAGAGTTCAATTCGACAACCTATTCATAAACCAATTTGTTAGTAACAATTAAAAAGGCAAATAACAAACGTAGAAAATAAGTTGTGATCAACAACAAATTGACCGTTCATAATAGAAAAAAAGATTAACATAGTATTTAAGAGCTAAAACACAAAAAGAAACAGTATAATCATTATCAACGCGTTCCTAATAAATAAGGCCCAAATTCAAAAGTAAAAGGAAGAATGTGCATAAAAGAAAACAGTGTAAAGAACAGGCAAAAACGGTGTAAAAAGCCAATATACACAATAAATGAATAAGAAAAAATAAAACAAACAAATAAAATAATAAATGCATTACGATCATGTCGTAAAACATAGAAAGTAAAACCAATGAGTATATAAAAATAAAACACAAAGCAATTGCGCATAAACAATATTAAAGTTGTTATAGAGGAGTAACCGTGGAGTGACAGGAACAATACGCTTGGCACCTGAAACAAAGATGATTTTAATCTAAATCAGCAACTCTAAGCACAGGCCATCTCTCTACCCAGGACTTTACAAACTTTTTAAAGCTATAGACAGATTTTATGATTGGCAGGCGTACCGCAAGGTACTTTCCCAGTTACTCTTTTATTTATTCATCAATTCCTTAACGCTGATACATCAGCTGATGCAGTTTTCTGAACGAAGTTTTCTTCAACCAAGAAAAAGCAACGCAAAAACTGCGAAGAATGTCAATCTATAATTTTCCATAGATTATTCAGCAATCAGAGGTGATTTATTGTATCTTACTGGCATCAGTGGAAATTCTAGAAGTAGAAAGATGGTTGCCGTACGCTGGCTTTTGATCGTTGAAGCGTGATACTTTATAATTTCCAATATTATTTCAATGACATCACTGCAAACTAAAAACACTATGTCATGTGGATTATATATTCATCAAATTTTAATAAATAGTAAAATAATTTATTGATTCCTCTAATATATTTAAAAACTTGGGTCAGGATTTAAATAGACTTTTAAATGTTAATTAGAAATTGGAAAATTGTAAGACTTTTTTTTATTATAAACTAATATATTTTAAAAAATAATTTTGAATTTATCATTTTTCATAAAGACACATACAGATATTTTTATATGTATGTATTTATATTTATATATCAAACCATCCATTTACTCATAAATTATCAACTTTTCTTAGCAAGCTTAGTAAATTGGTTAATATTCCCTTATCTTTAACTAATTTTCACATAAAATTGGAATTGTAATATCATTAAACAAATTACAATCATCAACTGTTACAGTAAGAAATAATATAATAGACGGTTTGTTAAACAAACAATATTAAAAAAGCTTATAAGATCGTATGTTTATCCTCCCATAGTCAATCTTTAATCAATTTTATACTAATAATATATTTAAAAATGTGTATTTTTTTAAATAACAAGGATAAGGATACTTTAAACAAATCGATGGTTTATAAATTAATTTGTAACGATTTTAATGTTTTTACGCAGGAAAGACTTTTAGAAGTTTTCATACTATATACAGTGCTTGAAAAATAATTATTTCTCGGAATTTGCGAACCACATTTTGGAAACTAATCATTCTTTTGATTTAAATAGTGGGTTAAACATTTTACAATTATATATAATGGATTTACAATTAAAAAACCTTTGCTCAGTGTTAATAACCAATTTAATATTATTAATAACCAAAAAAATAAATATAATAGCCATCTCTTTAATATGTTTCACATTAATACCTTAGTTTGTTTATAAAAACTTATTTTTTGTTATTTAGATATCTTAGGTACTCCTTGATTCTGTTGATTAAAATTGTTGTTCATAAATGCAATAATTTTACCATTTTTTTAAAAATAATAATAACTAATTAATCACTGCTCGTTGAAAATTTTTTTGTCAAAATGTGCGCGGAGAAAGATTAGTAGTGCTGATTTATTGAAAATCTCGTGAAATTATTAGTCATCCTGTTGAAAACGGGACTGTAAGCCGCTTCCCGATTAAGTATTGGTAAATAAAATAATGTAACGTTTCTCATCCACCTACGTTTGTCGTAATAATATATTAAGACGAAATGCGAAAATGTTAGAAAACCACAAAATATTGGTATTTAACTTAAAGTTTACCAGGATACTTATCAATTCATTCGTGACTCGCCTTCAATCCCGCTTTTAACAGGAAAACGTATAATTTGATGAGAATTTTAATAAATTATCGATATTTTTTATCAGGAAGTTTTCTCCGGATACTTATTTGTCGATATCTGTTCGTCTATTCTAATATTTTTTGGTTTTCGTTATGCGTTTATCCTGAGGACGAAACCATTAATTTTGAAACATGTCGATTTTCAATATAACTAGCTGTACCCCGCCACGCGTTGCTGTATCTCAATCTGTATGTGCAATAGAGAAACAATAGCGCGTTTCCGTTTTACATCCAACAGATATCGCTAATTTTCAAAAAACCTTTCCTTATCTGTCACATTACATACGTAACATCTATATAATATAGATATATAAAAACACACGCGTATTCGAATACAATGCTGTGTCAAAAGTTCAACGTGATTATTGTGAACTGATTAGTTAAGAACTTTCGGAGATTTAAGATTTTGTACAATTTTTTTTTTTTTTTTAAAAAGAAAGACAACATTCCCAGGTTACGAATAACCCAACATTGTTTTAAAATCTCCTACTACCACCACAGAAAGCCGAAAATGTAGCTTGTGTTGTGATGGAGGACTTAGCCAGCCGAGGAATCGAACACGCGACGCTCGGGTGAGACCCAAGCGCTATGCCCACTCAACCACTGACCGGTCAAAGTTTGTGTACAAAGTTATTTATTTTATTTAAATTAATATTATTTTTTATAATTTTAACATATATGCACCAACTACATACTGTCAACAAAAACGAAAGATATTGAAATGTTTGTAGTTTTGCGGGGATCCTACACAAATTGTTATCAAATGCACTTGTGGACAATATAATATTATGAAAGTATATGTAATCATAATAGTTAAGAGCGTAATCAATACTTCAATTACAATAAATACATCAAAGTTAAAAGCCACAAATTGATTTTAATAATAAAAACTTATTATATAATAAGCAAATAACCACATTTAGTATTTTTTTCACGGTGATTAGAATCTTGGCCGTATTTCCTAATTAGATTAAATACCTACTTATTGTGCAATTCATTCTTCTCAACGTAAAAGCAATGTCAACTCCTCGCCACTAAGCGCCACAGGATTTTTTTTACTATACTTTCGCAAAATAACACGATTTTTTTTTTCGTTTTAAGGCAGTTTTAAGGTAAAAATAGTGAATAGTTTGTACGGAAAAAATATTCTTCGATTAGAAAAAACAATGAAATTTCTAAAAAAATTATCTACCTCTTTTAATTTTTACCATTATTTACATTTTAATTCAGTTTTTTAATTTTAAAAGATTGTTCAGCTTAGTGCGTTTTTAAATGTATATATTATAAAAAAATAATTATGTACTAACTAACTAAACTATTAGTGACCTTAAAGGCATCTTCATTGATGTTATCTATCCCCGCAGGAATTTCCATTGGCAAGTTAGACCTGCAGAATGGGAGATGGAAGAGTCTATGATGTCGGTGACGGAGATAACCGTTGGGAACACAGAAAGGAATGCTCTCGAGGATAGCCTAGTAATCAAACCTTCCACGAAGCAGTCTGAATAAATTTGTAGCGATGTGTACATCCTTTCTGACCCGTAGATGGTTCATTCCGAAAATACCCAAAAGAAAGTCGGTAGAATGCAGCCACGGGTAGTAGCCATAGGCCCTCATGTTGAGAAATCTGAGAAATTTCTTCGGAAATTTCTCCAATATGAGGGTAATACTTTAACTGGTGTGGACTCCAAATTACCTACCCACTTTCAAGTCTACTCGTTACAAAGGAATTGAATAAAATTGTGAGAACCTGGGTATCTCTATAATTCCTTACAAAGCTCAGCATTCTCAATGTATGCTACAAGCCATCTCAATAGATGGCGGTCAATTCATACCGGTAATACCATGTATGGCGCGCCCTAGTAAATGACAAAGTTGAACATTTAGATGCATTGAACTCGGATTCAACAAAGGTTCGGTGTAAACAATTTGATCAATATCTGACTGGAGTTGATTGCAGTCTTCAAAAGTTAGTATTTCTGAGAATGGTTTTAGGTCATCAGCAAAGAGTAGAAACCCAGAACGCAGAATAATATCTGAAATAGAATAGAACAGAAGAATCATAAAGAGATTCGTGCTGTATAGTAGTTTACTATATCGTAGAACTATTGCGGCATACTGCGGGTAAGAGGGCGCTGCGGGCTGGTGTTCCAAACTACATGGAATCAATTTGAAACACTCTATATATAATACACACTAGAGATGCCTTCTGTGTATATTTGAATGAAAAATAATGTTACGTGTACTGGCTTACATAACACATCTGTGACCTGTTTATACTGTAGCGTTGTAGTATTTATCGAAGTTGTTCAACTTCGTCAATATGATGTTGATTTGAAGGATATCAATGGCGAGGATACACCATCGCAAACATTTCTCCTTTCGAAATATTCAAAAGTTTTTCATCTACCTCCGCGTACGAAAGAGAAATAAACTCTTTTTGTATCGTGTCATCAATGATATATTCAAAAACGTAACCACCACCATACGGTATTTGTTTGTCGATTATTTCATCTAAAGATTCAGCAGGCATCTCGCGCACATCAGAAACGACATATTTAAACAAAGCCCCTAAATACACGTTTCTCACAAAAAAATTAAACAAAATAAATAATATTGATAATCTGCTGAATAAAATTCCTTCAAATTTTACGAACACGGGTGATCCCAACATTACACCCAATACGTCTAAAGAAGTCATCCTATTAAAGCGAATGTGTCTTTTAGATAACATCGCATGCCTATAAACGTAAATCATGTTCACAATGAAACAAGAAAATAATATTATGAACCACACAATAGGTTTGAAGGGCTTAAATAATTTCTGTAAATTATTTAAACCTTTTGGAACAGGAAGCAACATTACATAGTCATACATTTCATATGGAATAATGAGAAATTTTTCCATTCGTTCTTTATTTATTATGATCGATGATGAAACAAGAAATGTTTTTTCTTCAAATGATTTTAAGATAGTTAGTTTTCCTAGTTCAACAACTTCGGGTTTAAATTCAATATTGAAATTGAAGGACTTCATCAATATTTCCAAAATATTCACTTCAATTCCGGAATATTCTATGTGGTATTCATCTGTACTGTTTATTAAGAAAGGAGGCTGGGAGCTCGTAATAACATTCATGGTACAATTGAGAAGGTCCACATTTGCCTTTCGATCATCTATGAAGTGGTGTAAGGGTTCATCACTCCCAAATAAAATCCTGTCAATTTTGAGAGCTTCGCAGGAGTCGACGTAAGGTCTGTATGTAAAAACATTGTATTCGTCTCCAACAGCCATCGCATCCACAGTTATAATGAAAGTATTCATCAGAGAGAACCTCCAACTGCACACGGCTACTTCTTGTATACATGTATTTCCACAATCTGGGTTTAAAACTCCAATCACCACATTGTCGGGATGTTTTTGATACTGTATACAAGTTTCATTCAAAACATCAAACAGTTCCATAGAATTTCTTGTTAGGACGATTAAATTCCTTCCTTGCCTATTCAGTACAACACTGTCATTGTAGCACTTTAAAGACACTTCGATTCGGTATTTAGACAATGAGGATATACTCTGGATTAATTTAGTGGCAGCAAATGTTATATCTTTATTGTTTGAATTAAAAACAAAGTTAATGTCCCCCGTCATATTGACATATTTCAAAATATCGATGGTCACAGATGATAATTTAATAAAATGAACGTCTTCTCGTGGAACGGAAATTGATTGTGTCAATAATATTACGCTTAACGCCATAAAAATTGCAACGTACATTATGCTGATAAGTTCTTATGTATCTGTTGAATGTTGTGAGAGCAATTTGAAAATGGAAATGATTTTTTTTTTAATCAGTTATGGCTTTTATGGTCGATATTACAATGAATAGAACTATAAATAGTCATCACATACAGGTGAAAATATCATGTATGTATTTGGCCATGTGAAAAGTATGTATGTATTTCAAATTATACTTGCCATGTAACTTCTGTTTCCTGTCAAGTATTTAATTTAATATATTGCCTGACACATACACAATTTTAATGTGTTTTCAACAATAAAAATTGGAGTTAGAGCTAGAGCTAAAGCTATCGAATATTATTACCGCTTTTAACACTCTTCACTTCTTTTTTGTTCAACTTGTGACCAAATTATTCCTATTCATTCATGTTTTATATGAATAATTAGCCAGTCCGATTCACCTACTTTAGAGAAGGTCAGTAATTATATATTCATGAAGTCCGTCATTTGGAAAAATCTACAAATGTGTATGAATTATTGAAAAAATTGACAGAGCGGGACTCAAATTAATAAGAAATAACATTATTTTGTGATCCTTTCTTACCCTGAAAACATAGATTCCAAAAGCACGATCTAGTAAACGAATTTAGACAATAACTCTTCAATATTGCAGTAAACGGCATGCAACTTTAGCAAGATCTTGAAAGCAGCATCGTGTTAGTCGCGCCTTGTACGAAGCGTTTTCACAAAGAGAAATATCTGCAAAACCTTTTTTTTCGTATGAAAATTTAGGTGAATGATCACTCTGGGTCATTTTTTATGTGAATACCGCACAAGAGTCTCAACTGCTCCCAATCGTCTGGAGCCAGTAAGACTAATTGGGGTATGTTGTGAGGCTGAAGGTATTAGGGAGGGGAAGATGATGGGGATTAAGATTTTGAACGAACTTGTACATTTTTATTTAAATATATTATTTATTTATTTAAATTAATTTTACTTTAATAATTTAAACATATTGTTATATAGCCATTTGAATTGTAGGAAGGAATAATAACGGTCAAAGCTGCCACACGCCAGTGCTTGCAATCCTAGCGGCATTTCTGGAAACTAACGTCCCACGCTGCCAGCTCACGTTTACTGGCAGCCCGTTCACTAGCTCTTTGGTAATTCTGCGCTCAGGACGCCAACACGTTGCTCCGAGCCGTGTCTCGCGTGGCCCGAAAACCTAAATCGAATTCAAAAGAATTTTAGGGTTTTAGGATATTCACCCTAAAATCATTACCTTTCGACAAGGAATATAGTATTAACTGCTGACCGGATTTCTCAGCAAACCTAAGCATACTCGTTCATGTTCCGGCGTGCTCCTCTTACTTGGAAAATGGCGGCCTCACATTTCATCACCTATAGAAGAACTATGTAAGCTTGACCTTTCTACCCCCTTTGTATGTGCAATCGTAAACTCAGTGCCGATTTCGTAACTTAAATTCAGAGAGAGAGATATCACAATTAGATAGGATTATACTTTGTACCTGTAATGTTTACCGTGTACCATTCGTATAAGATGTAATTCTTCATGTTGACTCTTTTGTGTTTGTTGTAACGTAGCCCTTGCCATAACATAATGTTGAAACCTAACTCTTTTGTCATTACTGAACCCCTGTCTCTCTCTGAGTGATGTGGCAGAATATGATAGCTGACCCCCCGGCTTGAGGGAGCGTCGATATCGTGCCTTCGAAAGAGCTAGTCCGAGGTAATGTCGATCGACTTGTACTCAAAATCCTACATCAATAATTATATTGCTCTGGCTTCTAACGTAGGAAAGCAGCTCTACTTATTACTGAACCTCATTATTATATAGCACTGACGCCCTGTGGATGTGGATGTGGATTCTATTCCTCACTCAGACTGGGACGGGATTGTTCTATTAAAAAAATTCTTTATGCATATCTGATTTTTTTTAATTTTCTCTCACCTGATAGCGGATTTGAAAATGGCGCACACTATACAAAGACCGTTACTTCGCGCCGGAAAATTCATCAAATTTGTTGAATGTTGTCAATCGAACCATATCTCATTGTGCCCGCTAATAAAAACACCACTACACACAAACATGTAACAAAACGGCATCTGGATCACCAAGCTTTGCCTCGGACATTTAAGTAATGTTTCTATTATCAAGAAATTCTTCAAACCTTTCACGTTACCCAACCTCACCATATTCACTAGGTACATGTTGAATGTTCAGCATCAATGAACAAGTGGAGTGCTATTGCGTTTGGAATTTTTTGCTCTCACACAACATAATACATCCGAACTCAAAAGAGAATTGTTTTATATCACGAAATCCTTTTGGATACATCAATTGTTTGTGATATCCTAAAAAGCGTTTGTGAAACCAAGTGAATTGGGTCCGTCCTCGAAAAAAAATTTTCAGTACCTAAAATCTTTTCTTTTTTTTTTCCTCCATTATAGAATATCATTATTTTTCCTTTTTCAAAATCGAGTATTTGAGAATCAATTGAAATTTTGTAATAGTGCCAAGTGATTTAAAAAAAATGCTGGGTAAGTCCTCGAAAAAAAAAATTTCATTTATTGAAAACTCTGAAAAAAATTTTTTCCTTCATTACGGGATTTCAAACTCTCTTAATTATAAGACAAAATTTTGTCTCCCCAATAATAAATTAAGAAATGCTTTGAACATTTACGCGTTATACTTTAATAAAAGATAAGTAACAAAGTTAAATTTTCAAACCGATACCATTGTAATTACCAACACTGTCACACCAGTCAACACCGAAGCAAAATCAACAAAAACACCAATTAAAGAATCCCCAAAGACCTAGGACCTTACAAGTTGGAAAATCAAATGTAATGGTACCACCAATGTGGAAGGCTTTATCGAAAGGATCGAAGAAACAGCACTGGTTCGAAATAAAGGTTTTGACGATCTCTTATGATGGACAAGATTTAACAGGAATTTGAGACCTACCAGGGTTTTACTTACTCAATATGATCAAAATACAAGTTAATCAATGATTAGTTGATGAGGAGACAAAACGAGTTGCTTCCTTTAGAACCAAAAGATTTTCATACTCTTATGCAAATGGTATCATCATGTTCTCTTATCCCCGCATTGCAGCCATAAATTACAGAAACTGGATCGCTCAGGGCTTAGACTATTTAAAAAAACGTTGACCACAGCCTGTCATAGGTGAATACGAACGAACCTAGGAAAACCAATGACCATTTATGATATCCCAAACATAGTGGTGACTTCTTTACCACGGGCTAAAACCCAAACTAACATTCCAGCTGGGTTTAGATGTTCTGAAATTTATCAATATAACAGAGACACATTCAGTGATTTATATTTTGAACCCTCGTTCGTCAGGGACAGATCAAATCTAAATTTTTAACGCAGTGCCGAATGTGACGCAACGGCAGTTCAAAGCTCAGACACTCCACAGTCAAGTTCTGCTGCACTGTTTATCTATCTATCCATCTACTTTGACAAATTCGGTAACATCTATTTAAAATTATAAAAACACTATCTGACTGTATCAACATTAAAATTAATTTAAACGAATTACAAGATTGGTGCCAACTTAACAAACTTCATCTTGCAAAATAAGTGCCACATTATAAGTCGAATATAATTCTTCTATCTGGTCCCCTCCCTTCAAAATCCACTCTGCCTCCATTGAAAAAATTCAGCATAAATTCCTAAGATTCATTAACTATAAACTCGGTCTACCAATTGAAACATTGAACTACAATCACTTGATGAAAGAACTAAAATTACTAAAACTCTCAGATAGAAGACTTGTTTCCGACTTGATTTTTATTTATAAAATTGTTAATGTTACTATAGAAAGCCCTGATTTATTAAGTCTAATTACCTTTCATATACCTACAAGAACTAGTCGTTCTAAAATTCTTTTTGATTGCAACAAAATTATCAGGACTCAGTCATTTAGATACTCGCTTATACCTATATTGCACGCAGTTGGCAATGTTTTCTCAGAAGTAGTTGATGTGTTCAACTGCACGGAATGTAGTTACAAGAAGGCTATAATAACATACCTCATAAATAAATATTAATGTTAGCTTTTGTTATATTAGTGCTAAATTATTATATTTATATCACATGTTTGTAAAAGCCACTATGGGCGTGTAATATAAATAAATAAATAAATCAATTATGTAAACTTACGAAGTTAACTAAATTTGTCTAAATTATCAGAAAGGCGAAAAATATTTGATCTTCTTTTATTGTATAAAATTATTAATTCTATTTTTGACAGCCCTGACATTATAAGTTTGCTGTCACTACATGAACCTCCCAAATATAATAGATGGAATATTTTATTTCACAACAATAACTTTGTATTCAATTCAGTTATCGAGAGGGTACATAGGCTGGGCAATGAGTTTATGGATGTCGCTGATATTTTTGTTCTAATTCTAGACCCGTATAAATCCAAATCAGTTCAGCAATTTTCGGATCATGTAAATAACGAGTAGGTAATCAAGAGTTTCTTTTGAAGTTAATGGTGATAATAACTTCACTTAAGTTTACTGTATTTTATGCTTTATTGTTTGTGTTAAAACGTTATTTTTAAATTTATGTAAAAGCTCAGTAGGGCGTTGATAAATAAATAAATAAATAAACATCGCAGCCAATTTCTGCTGTACAATATGAAATAGTTGTTCCGTCTACTCAGAGAGGCTCAATGACTCCAGAACCAAATGTTAGGACACAAAGGGGTACCTACCTTATTTTTGTGGCACATTATAAAAATCAACAGTACCGAAACGATGAGTTACCTAATATCACGTATCAGTGTTGACTATTTTTTTTTTTGATTTGAGATCATAAATAATTATAATGATATTTCCCGTATTAGGTACTCTAAGCTGCTGTTTCCTTTTAATAGATACTACTCTCTTATTTAACAGATCAGTATGTTCCATTTACTCATTGTTGTCTTTTATTATATGCTATTCTCTTGTTTAACAGATCAGTATGTTCCATTTACTCATTGTTGTCTTTTATTAGATGCTATTCTCTTGTTTAACAGATCAGTATGTTCCATTTACTCATTGTTGTCTTTTATTAGATGCTATTCTCTTGTTTAACAGATCAGTATGTTCCATTTACTCATTGTTGTCTTTTATTAGATGCTATTCTCTTGTTTAACAGATCAGTATGTTCCATTTACTCATTGTTGTCTTTTATTAGATGCTATTCTCTTGTTTAACAGATCAGTATGTTCCATTTACTCATTGTTGTCTTTTATTAGATGCTATTCTCTTGTTTAACAGATCAGTATGTTCCATTTACTCATTGTTGTCTTTTATTAGATGCTATTCTCTTGTTTAACAGATCAGTATGTTCCATTTACTCATTGTTGTCTTTTATTAGATGCTATTCTCTTGTTTAACAGATCAGTATGTTCCATTTACTGATTGTGGTATTTTAACAGATACTATTTACTTGTCTAATAGACCATTAAGATGCCTTAATCGGTTATTTAATTATGTTTGTTTTGTTTGTTATGCCCTTTGTTTTATTGTCGTTATTTACACATCGGTGTTTTATTCGTATCATTTAGGTGTTGAATGGTTTTTTGTATGTGATAAGAGGTTACAAAAAATTATAATGATATTTCCAGTATTAGGTACCTACCTGCTCAATTTTTTCTCATTTAAACGATACTATTTACATGTTTAATAGACCTTTATGACCCCTTAACCGGTCACTTAAAGTTTTTTTCTATAATATTACGATATTTTATAATACGATGTCACATCACGAACCACAAATTCAATTATTTTCATAAAATTGTCGTTTTTCAATTTCTTTATTATGGAAGATTACACAAAGAGAATACAGAAAGAAAAAAAATCAGATCAGAGGTAAATCCAACATGACCATGATTGAAACAAGGCCATGATTGAAACAGGCAATTCTGTATGAAACTAAAAACTTTTTTTTATTTATTAAAGGAAAAAGTACATGTAAGTAATAAGGTTTACAATTTACAGAGACAATATTTAATACTACTCTTCCAGAGAAGCCTTCGCTTGTGGTTGGAAGAGGAGTGTACATTATGTTATTGTAGTATAGATGTACATATAGAATCAAGAGAAGTAGGAAAAAAATATTTTAAATGAAATGTACTACTAGTAGCTATAATATATAAATAAAAGTTATTAGTTTCTGGGATAAAGACAATTATTTTTATTATTTTTTTATTAATATGTATACTATATTTGGAGAAGAATTTGCTTCTTAAGTAGAATATTTACTGCTCATTTTTTTGATAATTTATCTTTAAAATATTTTTTCAAAATGCTCAAAACTTGGCTTTTGTCGTTTCTGATACTGATTTCCTCAGGGAGTTGATTGAAAAAGGTTCTTCCTTGGTATGTTTAGTAATTTTGTGCAAAGGAAGTGTTTAATTTTGGAAATGGAAAAATATATTTTAGTCGAGTGCGGCTTTTGGTTAGAAATTGGTACTTTTCTATTTCTTTTATGATTTGAATTAATGAATTTTGAATGTACAGATCTTTAAAAGGAGGTACTTGAAATTCTTCGAATAAGCGGTCTGTTGGGTAGTCCGAAGGTTTTTTTAATATGATTTTAATAATTATTCTCTGCACGACTTCTATTGGAAGGAGGTTAGTTTTATATTATTTAATTTAATACCGTTATATTCTGCTACAAAATAATATCGCAGTAAAATTATGTTGATTATGCCAATCACTCAAAGCTAGTATAATCAAGAAATAATAAAAAATATATTTACATTTGTTTAATTTCAAGACATTTATGATCATAGTTTAAAAAATATTAGTGGTATGTTTAATCACTATTCATTATCTCACTGAGTATTATACAATAATGAAAATGCTTAACACTGATTAAAAATACTCCAGTTATTCCAAATATATTCCAGCGTTTCAATCAACCCAATATACTGTTTCAATTATTTTCATGGAATCATGGAACTTTTAAATTTGAGTGATGTTTTTAATATAATAATTTATACTTGATAAAAAGTTTACTCAAACAATATAGAAAGAGTTCAGCAAAAAATTCTTAAGTACGTAAATTGTAAGCTAAGAATTCTAATTGATTTAATTAATGACATGTATCAGTTTGATTAATCAATTGCATATAATAACACTGTCTGACAGGAGAATTATGTCAGACCTGGTTATGTTACACAGAGTCATTAACAACTTAATTGACAGTTTTCTGCCATCGTTGTCACTATTGAATTCCATGTACTGACTAAGAATACAAGACAAAATATAATGTTCTTCTGCAATCAACTATCAGACATACCCACTAACCAATAGGATGCATGATGTAGGCAACAAGTACGAGGGTACTATTGATATATGTATTGACTCCATTTATAGAACTAAGCGTAATCTATACAAGCAATTTGTTGAATCCTACAAATTAGAGTAGGGTTGGTAATGTAGTTTTAGTTATTTGTCATATATTAATATTGTTCTACTTTCTACAATATTTTATGTAACTCTTACATGTTTAACTAATATTATTTTATATTCATCAGGTTTAATTTTTTTTCTTATAATTTTAGAAAGCTAGTTGAAAATGCATGTAAAGCCCGACTGGGCATTTAACCAAATAAAATAATATTTGGCTTAGTTAATATAATATTTAAAGCATTTTAAAAAAAGTTTTGCTAATAATTAGCTTTAAGTAAGTTTAGCTAATATTTAAATAAAAGTTATTAGCTAAGCTACCTTCATTTATCTCTTTTGAGAACATTACTACCTGCCCGCCTCGGAACAGACTTTGACTAGCGAGGCGAATAAAATAAACTATCTTGATGAATATTATAATAAAATAAACTATCTTGATAAATATTACAATAAAATAAACTATCTTGATGAATATTACAATAAAATAAACGCCCAGGTTGCCGGAACTGAAATTGTTTATTATAATATGGTATCACGGATATCATGGACATGTCAATCATTGTCAATCGACATCATCGTCATTATTTACTAGTAACATTTTTAATAGAAAACTTTTTTTTTATATGAAGCCAAAAAAATTCAAAGACGAACAAAAAAACGCTTGCCACACTCCCAGTAACCAGTATTAAAATACTTCCCTTGATGTGTTCCATCTGTAATACAATTAGATCATCCCGATAAATTAATTTGGTTTTTAAATATTTATTATCGGCATCGCCGATCCATTTGGACAGTAGGCCTGAATCAAGAAGGGAAAATATCTTGTGTGTAATTCTATTGGCATAAGGATTGTTCTTCGGCATCATCATAGTCACCAATCCCGTCATCACTGGTGTCTTAGAAACATGCACATCTTTAAACGATTTATTATTCTTTGCCAGATCATAGTTCAAGTATTGGTAGGGATACATTAGTGCAAACATTTCTCCGTTTGAAATGTTCACAATTTTTTCATCTACCTCCGCGTACGAAAGAGAAACGAACTTTTTCTGTATTGTCTCATCAATAATATTTTCATAAACGTAAATACCACCAAATGGTATGTTTTTTTCGAAAATTTCTTCAATCGATTTAGGAAGCACCTCGCGCAAATCAGAAACGACATATTTAAACAATGCTCCTAAATAAATGTTCCTCACAAAAAATAAAAATAAAATGAATAATATTGACAACCGGCTAAATAAACTTCCTTCAAATTTAACGGTCACTGGCGATCCCAGCATTACACCCAATACGTCTAAGGAAGTCATTCTATGAAATCTTAAGTTTTTTTTAGATAATATCTTATGCCTGCAACCGTAAATCATGTTCACAATGAAACAAGTAAATAATATTACTATCCAAACAACAACTTTGAAGGGTTTAATTAATTTCTGTAGATTATTTAAAACTTTTGGTACAGGAAAAACAATTAAATGGTCATACGTTTCGTAAGGAATAATGAGAAATTTTCCCATCCGTTCTTCGTTTACTATGATCGACGATGACACAAGAAATGTTTTTTCTTCAAATGCTTTTATGACGGTTAGTTTTCCTAGTTCAGTAACTTCGGGTTTAAATTCAATAGTGAAATTGAAGGACTTCATCAATATTTCCAAAATATTCACTTCTATTCCGGAATATTCTATGTGGTTTTCATCTGTATTATTTATCAAGAAGGGAGGCTGGGAGTGCGTTATAACATTCATGGTACAATTGAGAAGGTCCACATTTGCCTTCCGATCATCTATAAAGTGGTGTAAAGGTTCATCACTCCCAAATAAAATCCTGTCAATTTTAATGGCTTCGCAGGAGTCGACGTAAGGTCTGTATGTAAAAACATTAAATTCGTCTCCAACAGCCATCGCATCCACAGTTACAATGAAAGTATTCATCAGAGAGAACCTCCAACTGCATTCCGCTACTTCTTGTACACATGTATTTCCACAATCTGGGTTTAAAACTCCAATCACCACTTGATTGGGATGTTTTTGGTACTGAATACAAGTTTCTTTCAAAACATCAAACAGTTCTATAGAATTTCTCGTTAGCACGATTAAATTCCTTCCTTGCCTGTTCAGCAAAATGCTATCATTGTAGCACTTTAACGACACTTCCATTCGGTATTTAGACAGTGAGGATATGCTGTGGATTAATTTAGTGGCAGCAAACGTAACATCTTTATTGTTTAAATTAAAAACAAAGTTAATGTCCCCCGTCATATTGACATATTTCAGAATGTCGATGGTCACAGATGATATTTTAATAATATGAACATCTTCTTCTGGAACAGACAGTGATTGTGTCAATAATATCACGCTGAACGCTATAAAAATCGTTGCAATATACATTATACAAGTAATTTATTATCACAGCATGTAAGTTTACATGTATCCCTATTAACCTTCTGAAAAGTGAAATGCGTAAGTCGAATTGAAACCTTTTTTTATTAGTTATAGCTTTTATGCCAGATATTATAATGAAAGTGACTACAAATAACCACCACACACAGGTGAAAAAACATTAACTAAACATGACAAGACGTGTATAGATAAAAAGGTTTTTCCATATTTCAAATTATATTGTCAGGGTTACCTCAATTTCATAATAATGATTTAATTCTTCGCTTTTGGGAACAAGATGGTATCACATAAATCATTATTTCTTATTACTTATTATTGCTTTCACAGTTTTCACTCCTCTTTTCTTCCGCGTGTATTGTGATCTAATAATTATTGTTGGTTTTTTGTGTTTTATATGAACATGTCATTAATCTGTCGGTCTGATTCACTGAACTTTTCTACACTCGTGCACTCTGTGCACTCTAGACTAGATGGTACCCTTGAGTAAGATATGAACATGAAACGTTTTAAATGGGGTAAATTTAGATAGAAACATTTCCTATTGCAGAAGGAGCTTATGATTTTATGATTCTCATCAGATTTCGATCAAACTTGTTTGATAAATTTTTCGATACAATCAACTAAACTGCGTGCACGAGTCTATCGCTATCCTTTTCATTTTCAAGAACAAATAGCATGCGCACTCTCTTTGTTTTAATGGACGGACAGCTGCTATGCTTTGTCCTCTTCTATCACATGGGATGGTTGGTTGGGACCTCTCAGTCGCACACGAGAATTCGCGGCAAGTTTTCAAAAAGTTTTAGTTTTCAAAATTCGACAACCGGAATTCCGGGACTGATTTTTAGCAGGCAACCTTATACCATCGTGTTCATAATGAAATAATCTTTAATTTCATATAATTTTTATTCAATAATCAGACCGGTGCAAAATGCTTTTTCGATTTACCTGTTTATACATGGCAACCTGAGAGTTGTGACCGGAAAAGAGTAGGCAACCTAACGTTTGCATATTCTATGGGTTTCATACTTTCGATTGGTATAGAATTTGTATAATAATCAAACCGGTGAAATGTTTAAAAAAAAAAATTTAATTATTAATTAATCATACCCTGGACTAAAATTTGCTAGGCAACCGATATGCAATATATTTATTGACATATTAAATTAAATATAAAATACGTTTCATCAAATAAACATCTCGGTGACGGTCGTTCTTTAAGGGATCCTATACTATAAGTAGATAATGTTGTGTCAATTCATTTGTTTTCAGTATCTGACACAGGGAACTAAATGTACCTACTTATTGATTATTTTACGTTATAACACCCTCAACGGTTCACCACCTGATAATAAATTAAAGTAACGGGGAAGTATTCACGATAAGGAATAACAATTGAAGACTGAATACAAATTATACTTGGTCTTTTACTAAAATTACTTGTTTTACCGAAAATAACATAACACGTGCGTAACCTCACAAAGTAATACTATGAACAAGTACTTTTTTTTACTAAAATAATATATATTTTTCAATTTTTAAATAGTTTACCTTTTTGTGCGCAAGGATCGTGAAAATTTTTTTTTTTTTTTTGACTGTAGAATTAACATTTCATTTCTGCTGGCGAAATGCGCACACTACTTGACTAAGCCATCAAAATTTTACGGTGAGATTTTTTTTAGATATCATTTTAATAATACTTTAGCCAAGAATAATTTACGGGATAGTCAGCGATTTTCCAAATAAATAGGAACTTATCTACTCGATTGACAAACAATAGCAATGGAATCTGTATTCCACGATACTACTGTGAAAGGAAAACTAACAAAAAAAACAAAAAAAATATTGAGTTCACATGTACCTAAACAGTCACAGATTATAGATCTAATTATCTGTTTTTGTATGGTTTGGTATGGTTATTTGTATGTGGTGGCTTTTGGAGATTATAGGTGGTATTCATAAATGCAATTTTGTACTTAACAGTAAATTTTTTTATTTTTTTTTTTATTTATTTCTATACATACATTACAGTGTCTACCAAATATTTACATTTGTATATAATACATAAATTTAGAACTGTTGTTAATTTGGTGTTTTATGCTGGGTGTGAGGTAGGTTTGAGTAGGTGACACTGTGGTGGGTAATGTTATATGTTTCGTGAACACCTCACTAGGAGAACCTGTGCTGAGGTGTTTGCGTGGTTTTGATTTAATGGTACATGTATTTATGTGTATTGGTTAAATTTTCTTATATAAGTGTAAGTTAAGATTTTAAATTATTATTTTTTTTAAATGGTTATTGTACATTATTATTTAAAGGAAAAAGGAAAAAAAAATTTATACGCACATATATATATACACCCATGTATACATACATATATATATATATGCATGCATACACACATATAGTAAACACATGCATACATAGATACATACACATTCATCAATGATTATGTTTGGTTTGGTGTTATAATGTTTTGTATAAAATGGATATCTTGTTTTTTGATCCAGGCTGTGATCAGTTTTTTGTGAATGTTTGTGTATGTATTTCCCATTAGTAGTAGTTTCAGAGTGGTGGGCATACAATTAAAAAGTTTTGTAGCGTAATACTGGAAGTGTCTTTGTCCGTGTGTGGTGTATGTTATCGGTATGTTCAGGGTATTGTTTGTTGTCGACCTTGTTTTATTGTTGTTTGAGGTGGCATTGGAATGTGTAGTTTCTGTTGGAGGAAATTTAGTAGTGCAGATTTGGCATAAAGTTGTCTTATTGACATGACGTCTAATGTTTTGAAAATTTCGCTTGAATTTGTGTAGAATGGTACTTGTAAGATGATTTTAATTATTGCCTTTTGAATTTTTTGTATTGGGTCGATTGCAGTGTTTGTAGCGCTTCCCCAAGCCAGTATGCCATATGTAACAATCGATTGACAGAGTGCGAAATATATAGATCTAAGTATTGAATGTGGGAAAATGTTTTTGATTGACTTTATTAGGTGCATGACTCTTTTTAGTTTATTAGTAATTAAAGTTATGTGGTCAGTCCAGCGTTAGTGTGAATCAATAATGACCCCTAGGTATTTTGTTTGGTTTACCCTTTCTATACGCTTGCACTGGCAATTGGGTGAAGTTAGTTCACAGTCATGTAGAAACAGGTCTATGTTAGGTGGAGGTTGACCTCTTTGTGTAATACTATGTGTGATGTATTTTGTTTTTATTGTATTAACGGTAAGAGTATTCAAGTTTAGCCATTTTTTGACAACTGATAGACTTTTTTCGGCAATTATAAATACATCTTTCCATGTGGCTGCTTGACAGAGAAGTACTGTGTCGTCAGCGAAGGTCACGATTTTACCTTCAATTTCTATGTCACATAGTTCGTTTATGTAGATGAGGAACAATAAAGGGCCGAGTACACTCCCTTGTGGGACTCCGTACGTGATCAAAAGTGGATGACTTGTCTTGCTGTCAATTTTTACTTGTTGCGTTCTGTCAGACATGAAGCTTTTAATTAGATCGAATTCTATTCCATTAATGCCCATGTTTTTTAGCTTTTTGAATAGTTTTTCGTGTGAAATTGTGTCGAAGGCTTTACAAAGATCTAAGTAAATAGATACAACTTTTTTCTTTGTGTCTAGATTTTTTGTAATGAAGTCCGTTACAGTAGCTATTGCATGTTCTGTGCTCATGTTTTTCCTGAAACCATGTTGGTTGATCGAGAGTATGTGATTTGATTCTAGATAGTGTTGAAGCTGTATTTTAATAGTTTTTTCAAGAATTTTCGAAATGGTATTTAGTAGCGTTATGGGTCTGTAGTTGTTTACATTATTTTTTGGTCCTGATTTGTAAATTGGAATAATAAGACCTTTTTTTAGTAAGCTAGGGAAGATTCCTTCTTTTAGACTAAGATTAATTAGGTATGTGAGTGGTTTTAGTAGTTGTTGACTTAGTGTTATGATAGTTTTAGAGTCAACACCATCCGGTCCTGTAGTTGTGTTATTCTTTAATGATTGAATTATTTTATTAGTATCTTCTAGCGTAACGTTATGTAATTTGAAATGTCTGTTGTAATTATCATTACTGATGTTTGTTGTATTGTTTTGAGGTTCCTGGATATCTCTGAGAGGAAACGTAGTTTTTATATTTTCAGCTAGGCTAACACCAATATTAGTGTAGTGTTTGTTTATAAAATTGAGGATACGTGTAGAATTCTCGTGGAAGTGGAGTTCTTCATCATCAATTAGTAATTTTTTTATGGTATCGTCTTTGTTATTCTGTGAATGCGTACTTTCCCTCAAAATTGACCATACGGTTTTAGGGTCATAATTAGCTGTTATCAGTTTGTTTCAGTAGTATAATTCTTTGGCTTTACGTATTGTAAGGGAACAAATATTTCTGTACCTTTTATAGAAGAAATAAAGTGAGGTATCATAAGGATTCAGTTTAACTTGTTTGTGTAGTTTGTCCCTTTTTTTAATGCTGTTTATGATGCTTTGAGTAATCCATTTTTTTAGTCTAACTTTGCGGTGTGGAATAGATGTGGATGTTTTTATGGTATTTTGTATAATGAGAGTTTGTAGATATGTTAAAAAATAATTCCAGGCTTCTTCTGTTGAGTTAATTTTTGTAAGATGTTCCCATGTCTGTTTTTCTAAACATTGTTTTAGGTTTTCGTAGTTAATTATTTTTTTTGCGGTGTTATTTTGGAAAGTTGATTTCATAGTTGGGGAAGTCAGGCCTATCATTGTTGTGTAGTGATCTGTGATTGTTGATTCGTATACTGCACTACTTATTGGTCTTTTTGATTTAACCATAATGTGGTCTATACATGATTCTGAGTCTTTGGTTACCCTGGTAGGAGTATTAATGGTGCTTATAATGCCATGTTCCAGGAGCATCAGTTGGTATTCAATGTTTTGAGGGTGACCATTTGGAAGTATGTTTATGTTTAGATCACCAGCTATGATGATGTTTTTGAATGAAGTTAATTTTTTTAGGTGAGAATCCAGAGCCATTATAAATGGTGTAATATTGGGTATGGATGGTGATCTGTATAGGGCGAGGATACATGTATTACAGTCGGTGATTATTTGTAGACAGTTTGAATTTGCTAAGTCAATTTCTGAAACAGAAGCGTTAATACTATCATTTATGTATACAACAATGCCATCATTTTGATTTTTATTATTTAATGTGTGAAATGAAGTATAATTATTTTTGTATTTTTTTGTAAAAGTTGTTGAAATCCAACATTCTGTTAGGATTATAATTTTGAAATCTGTTTTAAAGTTGCTTAAGAGTATGTCAAGTTCATCATAGTTTTTGTTCAGGGATCTTATATTTTGGTTAAATATTGTAAGAGAACCTGGGGTGTTAATAATAGAATCACATAGTATTGTATCATTGGTTGTGTGATGTTGGTGTGTGCTATTTAAGTTCATTGTGAGTAGATCAGCCATGGTGGTATGTTAAATAAGAAAAATGTTATTATGAGGTCTGAGTGACCTACAATAGTTACATCATTTTTTTAAAAATCATTTTCATTTTTAATTTGCATAATTTTTTCCCCCGGACCTTTCCTGATTAGCAGTTTGCCCGTTTTAAACCACACGAATTGAAATTTTTTTTCTTTGGCCGATTGTTTGGTTTTCCATAATAATTCTTTGTAGTACGGTGAAAGCACTTCACTAATGTAAATGGGAGAGTTTGTATTTAAAGTCTTAGCCTTTTTTTTGAGTGATAAAATAGAGTCCCTGGTTTTAAGGCTGAGGAAGGAAGCACGGAGTTTTTCCGGGGCATTCTGTCGCCGATCCTGTGTCCTGGTCACCAGTCGTATGTCCTGCTGTAGCAAGGGCAATCCCAGGGAACTGGCTACCCGAAGTACTGCTTCCACAGGTGGTTCACCCACCTGTGATAAAATGATAATATTCATAATTTAAATCTGAGGACAGTAAAAAAAACATAGAATTATTTTGAAAGCTATAACAGAAATAAATTGTAAAAGATACGACAATCAAACACACAAAAAAACAATACATACAAGGACACATATAGCGCAATAAGATTATACCATTATGTTATATCGATAATATTTCGAGCTCCACAACGTACCTACATCATATATTATTATTTTATATTACAACTTCCTAATATCAACCTTCTTACCATGTAGGTACTTACTTTTTTTTATTCCAGAGATATAATTTTGTTTTTACTATCCTATTAGATATTTGTAAGAGATGCCTTAGCTTTAAATTTCCATTAGTGAAAGCGTTTTAGGATATTAGCTTTCATCCTCAAATATTCACGGGCGAAAGCAATCATGCTAGCAGCACTTCGATAGGTATAAAAATACTGCCCCGAACGTGAATTTCATTTGCAACACAACGGGATCGTTCCGGTAAATCCGCTTGGATTTTAAAAATTGATCACCGTCCTTCAACCATTTGGCCACTAGACCAGAATCTGCTAGGGCAGCTATTTTATGAATAAATCTATTGGTATTAAGAAAGTTTTTAGCCATCGCCGTAGTCACCAATACCTTCTTAACTGGCTTCTTAGCAACATGTACATGTTTTAATGATTTATTCAATCTTGCCAGTTCTACGTTCAATGTATATATGTATGTTAAAATACATGGCAAACTTTTCACCGTTAGTTTTGTTCAAAATTTTTTCATCGATTTTGGTGTTTTAAAAATGAACCACTTCTTCAAAAAATAATCAATAACATGTATTAAAACGTAATTTCCACCAAACGGGATAATGTTTTCGATTATTTCTTCTATCGATTCAGGAAGTCGATTCTAAACAATGATTTCTTTATTATTTTCATTCATTTTTTACTAACACTATGTAATATAACTTTTAATATCTGCTTGCTAATCTGTATTTTAATCTAATATCTGTTCTTTATCTTATCTAATCTGTAACCTTAAAAAAATAGAATTTAAACAGAACTGTACTGGTTTATTCTGTATTCACCAAAGATATTAGAAGAACGAGATATGCTATGTTGGCCGCCGGACCGTAGCCGGATTACTACCTAATTAGGGTACTTTGAACGGTATCGGGACGTGTACGCACAGAAATCTGTTCTATGTATTAGTGCGGATACCTTAGCGATGCCTTAGCGTAAGCGAAGGTGTGCAGTAGTATTGGTGAACAAAACCGGCGACACTCGGCAAAACAATTCCACTCAGTACGAACTGCGCATAGCACATCTCGTTCTTCTAATATCTTTGGTATTCACCATGTTAAATATTAAATAAATTCACAGGTATGTTTCATAAATAAAATAAATAATTAAAAAATTTAAACAAATAACAACAAATAAATAATATTGTAACCATAGCCATTTATTACAAGTTTTCAAACCTTACTACATAAGCTAAGCAATTATTAAATTTTATTAAAATACGTCCTTTTTTTGGCGGCGATATTCTTATTTTTATATTTTTTTTTAAATATTCAAACCTTCAATGCAACATACCTAAAAATTACTCAATAACGGAGCATTTTTCAGTATTTTAAATTTTTTCCAGAATTCTGATCACCGGTTGCGGAATGTTTGATTAAAATAACACTTGGAATTTTCAATCTGTAATTTTTGATTAATTTTTTCACAAATACAAATAATTTTTTTCACTTATCGCAGACTACCGGAATTGTATTAAAGTAATTTCTGTGAAAACACTATTTAATACAACGAGTCGTTGTCATAACTAATATAAACAAGCTATTTTAAGTGCCTTCCATTATATTATAGTTGAATATAATATTATATATTATATTTACTTTCACAATATAACAATATTGTGAAAGTAGTCCCAGCTCGTGAGGACATCATCGACGTTCGTCCTATTCGTTCTCACGCGTCTGGTTGCAAAGACAGAAGATACTAGAACGATGATGTGACGTGTGATTTCAAGTTTAACTGCATTATTGAACACCTACTAAATCTTACTAATTGCATCGAAATTCTATTTAAATGCGAGCAATCGATGATTGATCTATTAGCTATATTTAAAAAAACACACGGCTAGTTCATTAGTTTATTGACGAATTCAACAAATTCTACCAAAATTCAAAAGCAGGTGACTACAAATATGTATGAAAACATACAAACGAAAATTAAATGTGAATATATTAAATGCATGGCTGAATAAAATTTTATAACTTGCAAAAACAAAAATACTCTAAATATCAACAGGCATCCTGTGTTGATCTTATTTTATGTTTCAAAAAATTTACACAATTCACCAATTTAAAGTTCATTTGCGAGTTCTCTGAATATTCAATTGAAGTTCTGTTAATATATCATTATAGGCCAGTTACTTGACAGAACTGAAATACTAACAGAACTTTTAAATTAGAAGAATTGCTCAAATTCTCTGAAACAACCCGTCCTAAGTAAAATACATAACATGGAAATCAAATTTTAACCGTTCATCACACACGAATATATCAGTATGAACGACATTAAAAACATTAATTTTGTTTGTGACTTCCGTTCAATGAACTCTTGAACTTTTGCTTTGAATTTAAGTATCGTAATTTTAAAATTATAAGTATGTTCGGACAGAGGCGGATTTGCAATCTTGGCCGCCCTAGGCCCCAGACCATGTAGCCGCCCCTTTCTCAGTACCCATCATATTGACCAGGAGCAGAGATGTGCATTATTTCAGATAAATCCATTTCAAATGGAAATGCAAAATGGGTATTTTCCATTTTGCATTTTAAATGCTTTTCTAAAAATCATTTTGCATTTTGCATTTTAAATGCTTTTCTCAATGCATTATCCATTTAAAATGCTTTTTGCAACATTCTTCCTACTATCTCCACTCACCTTTTTTTCATAAGCCCCAAATATCAGTCGGTCCTCAACCTCACTATGAGAGATAATTTACATTTGTCAATTGTCAACAGCCCTGGCAATTGATTGATACCATTACAAAAAATACTGATTCAAATACTGAACATGGGGCCATGACGCTGTAATATTAAATGTTAGATAGCAGTTTCTATGTTTTTACGTTGGCAACATTAGTCCCGCGCAATTTTTTTGTGGTTTCATAATCTGTAGTCGTGGTGTTTTTGGATTTACCATCATGTAACATGTTTGTTCTACATTGATGTCCATTATTAAATGACAAAATTGTTTAAAAATTCCATAATTATTTTAATTGTTTGACCTGATAAACCATTTTGTATTTTCAATGCATTTTGAAAATAGGTATTTTGCATTTTGCATTTGAAATGCTTTTCTAAAAACCATTTTGCATTTTGCATTTTCAAATGAAAAGTTTTGACCCATTTCCATTTTGCATTTCAAATGGTTTTGGGTACCCATTTTGCACATCTCTGACCAGGAGTATCCAAACTTTTCAGTAAGTTCCTAGGGTCAAAACCGTTTTAATTTTCCTGCCATTATCATTCATGGTTCATGGGGTGAGATTTGTCCAGGTCTTGGCGGCGGATACGTCTGCCCACCTGCTGCGTGGCGGGCCGGATCGAGAGAGACTGGGTGAGGGAGGCCTTTTGACCTTTCCAGCCGGACTATCTTGACCCATCGCCTTGCACCGCAGTTGGAGGGATATATTCATACGTATGTCACTCCTGGACACACTAATCCCCAGATTCCTACCCACCCCTCATACATTTTCCTTTTCAGAACTTCCTATCCTTACCTTCCACACGTCGCATCGCGAATACCTTTGAAATTAGAAAAACGCTCGTCAACTCGCTGCAATTGCTGTACGCACACTGGCATACTGACCACTGCCGGCATCACAGTGGGCTGAAAATCGCTTTTCATAGACACAGAGACTTGAATTTTCAAGGGTATTTTTTTGGCTAGAAATTGATTCTGCTGATCATTACTATGCTATAAAATGTCGTACGAAGCAATTGCGTGTACAAATGGAGGAGTTATAATTTTTTTAAGAAAAATTTGTATGGCGCTAACATTAAAAATGAGGCTATCTCTGGAATCATAAGGTTGGCCGTTCTATCCTTACACACAGATAATACTACTATTTATTTGTATTTTTTTGACATACTCTATATTGTGGCGCATGGTGCGATGTTTTTTTTTTAAATCCTCAAAGTTGAAAAAAACCCTTATTAATGTTGATGATTCATTTTAATGCTTAAATGCTTTTAGGCTTGCAGTGTAAATAAAATATTGTAAACTAGACAAAGCATACTCATATGTAAAGCATTTAAGCATTAAAATGAATCTTCAACATAAAAAAGTTTTTTTTTATCTTTGAGGATTTAAAAAAAAAAATCACAAGTTTCGCCACAATACGAAGTATGTCAAAAAAATACAAATAATTTTTTTTTTTTTTTTAAAAAGAAAGACAAACATTCCCGGGTCACGAATAACCCAACAATGTTTGAAAATCTCCTACTACCACCACAGAAAGCCGAAAATGTTGCTTGTGTTGTGATGGAGGACTTAGCCAGCCGAGGAATCGAACACGCGACGCTCGGGTGAGACCCAAGCGCTATGCCCACTCAACCACTGACCGGTCAATAGAAGTATATTTGTGTGTAAGGATATAATGGTCAACCTTGTGATTCCAGAGATAGCCTCATTTTTAATGTCAGTTCCATACAAATTTTTCTTAAAAAAATGATGACTCCTTCATTTGTACACGTAATTGCTTCATACAAAATTTTATAGCATATTAATGATCAGCAGAATCCATTTCTAGCCAAAAAAAATACACTTGAAAATTCAAGTCTCTATGTCTATGAAAGGCGATTTTCAGCCCACTGTGCACAGTGTTTTGGCTTGCAGTATGTATAAAATATTATAAACTAGACAAAGCATACTCATATGCAAAGCATTTAAGCATTAAAATGAATCATCAACAAAAAAAACATTTTTTTTCCACTTTAGGATTTAAAAAAAAAAATCGCACCTTGCGCCACAATATGAAGTATGTCAAAAAAATACAAATAAATAGTAGTATTATCTGTGTGTAAGGATAGAACGGCCAACCTTATGATTCCAGAGATAGCCTCATTTTTAATGTCAGCGCCATACAAATTTTTCTTAAAAAAATTATAACTCCTTCATTTCTACACGCAATTGCTTCGTACGACATTTTATAGCATAGTAATGATCAGCAAAATCCATTTCTAGCCAAAAAAATACCCTTGAAAATTCAAGTCTCTTTGTCTATCAAAGGCGATTTTCAGCCCACTGTGCGGCAGTGCCGGCACTGACTGCTGTCGCCTGTCGCGAGCGGGTGCGTATTTCCAATCCCTACGCGGGTTTGTTCCTCTGGAACGATTTCGGTCGAAAAATGGACAACGGACCACTTTTATTTTTCTGCGATTGATTTCGGTCCAAAAATGGACCACATTTCCTACCATTCGTAAAACATTTAATGTAATTATTTATAACATTTTCTATGCCAGCCGTTTATTTTAACACGGAGCTATTGCAAATTGCAATGCTTTATCTATTTTGACCATAGATGTCAAACTATAGATTCCAAATTGGAAAGTATGGCGAGCGATATGCTGAAATACGCCATCCCACGCATATTATAGCTCTGTGTGTGAACACGCTATTATGCATAACAATACCTAACGCGGTTCAGTCACTAGCGCAACTGAATCACGGTAGGGATTGGAAATACGCGAGCGGGCGAGCGACGGAGCATGATAGGTGTGGCGAGGGCGGCTGCGGGGCGTGGGGGCGCGCTGTGTGCTGTGTGAGAACACGCTCTTGCATATCGCTATTTCGTACGTAGAATATTTAGGAAGTAATTTCTTGTTAACATCTGTGACTTTTTTGTCACGATTGGCCGCCCCTAATATCTGGCCGCCCTAGGCCGGGGCCTACATAGGCCTAAGGGCAAATCCGCCTCTGTGTTCGGAGAATTCATACAATCATAAATACCTACCCATAACGTTTTTAAAAGAGAATATTTTATTCGATATTTTCAAGATTCGTAGTGATTTGTGGAGAGTTGAAACTATCCCAGAAAATAAATAATAAAATAATAAATAAAAAAAGGATTAACGCTACACGATGATACAAAGTTTCAAAAAAGAAATAAGTTTCCAGAACCTGAACCAGACCCCTCGCCTCACCCTGGAAAACGGACCACTCTACCTCTACATGAACCAGAACCGTCTACGTCAAACGGAAGGAGCTAGGCGACAGTCTGCATTATATTATAAAAAGTCTCTTCAACTCAGATGTTCTCCCTTCATACATGGTGAAAGGAGCGACACTTACGTCTCCGTGGATCGGACCTCCATCCTGCTTTAAACTACTTGATTGACTCGCCCGTCTGGCAAAGATGCTAGGTAACTCACAAATGTTATTAATAAAAACAAATTTTAAAAGATCTGACAGTCAAACACACACAAACATCTGTAATGCTATAAGATTGTACTATTCTGTACCTTTCATATTGACAATATTTACTGGGGCCACAATGTATTATTATTTTGTATTACAACTACCTAATATCAAACTTTTCGCCACGTAGATACTTCCTTTTTATTTCTTTTTTATATATAATAATTAGTAATTATTTTATAATATTTAATTATTGATAATTTTTTTTAGTATCCTATTAGATATTTGTAAAAGGTGCCTTAGCTTAAAATTTCCAGTATTGCCACCGTTTTAGGATATTTGTTTTTCATCCCGAAATATTCAAAGACGAACACAATTATGCTAGCAGCACTTCCACCGATAAGTATAAAAATACTGCCACGAATGTGTTTCATTTGCAACACAATGCGATCGTCCCGGTAAATCCGCTTGGATTTTATAAATTTGTCAGCGTCACTCATCCATTTGGCCACTAGACCAGAATCTGCTAGGGCTGCTATTTTATGAATAAATCTATTGGCATAAGGAAAATTTTTAGCCATCGCCATAGTCAATAATGCCTTCTTTACTGGCTTCTTAGCAACATGCACATGTTTTAATGATTTGTTCAATCTTGCCAGTTCTACGTCCAACGTATATTTGTTAAAATACATGGCAAACTTTTCACCGTTAGTTATGTTCAAAATTTTATCATCTATTTGGGTGTTTTGAAGAAAAGTGAACCCCTTTTTCAAAGAATCATCAATAACATGTATAAAAGCGTAATTTCCACCAAACGGGATCTTCTTTTCGATTATTTCTTCCATCGATTCGGGAAGCACCTCGCGCAAATCCGAAACGATATATTTGAACAAAGCTCCTAAATAAATATTCCTTACAAAAAACGAAAATAAAATAAATAATATTGACAACCTCCGAAAAAAACTTCCTGCAAATTTAACGATCGCAGACGATCCCAACATTATACCCAGTACGTCTAAAGACGTCATTTTATTAAAACGAATGTATCTTTTGGGTAATATCTTACGCCTGCAGCCGTAAATCGTATTCACAATGAAGCAAGAAAATGATATTAAAAACCACACAACATAATTGAATGGCTTCAATAAAATCTGTAAATTATTAAATTTCTGGCTGCAGGTAGAAACATTACGAATTCAAGCTTTTCATATGGAATGAAATGAAGTTTTTCCAATCGTTCTGTGGTTGCTATGAGCGACGACGACACAAGAAATATTTTTTCTTCGAATGGCTTTACGATAGTTAGTTTTCCTGGTTCAACAGTTTCTGGTTTGAATTCAATAGTGAAATTGAAAGACTTCTCCAATATTTTCAAAATATTCGCCTCTATTCCGGAATATTCTTTGTGGTTTTCAACTGTATTGTTAATCATGAAGGGCGGCTGGATGCGTGAAATGACATTCAACGAACAATTGAGAAGGTTCACATTTGCCCTCCGATTATCTATAAAGAACTCTATAGGGTCATCAATTATGGTGGATATTCTTTTCAATGTAATGCCTTCGCAGGAGTCGACGTAAGGTCTATAAGTAAAAACGTTGAATTCATCTCCAATAGTCATCTTCTCCACAGTCACAATGAAAGTATTTATCAGAGAGAACCTCCAACTGCATTCTGCTACTTCCTGCACACATTTACGTCCACATTTTGGATTTAAAACCCCAATGACCACCTTGTTGGGATGAGTATGATATTGCATGCAAGTTCCATTAAAAACATCTAAGAGTTCCTTTGAATTTCTGGTCAGCACAACTAAGTTCCACCCTTGCCTGTCTATTATAACACTGTTTTTGTGGCACTTCAACGATACTTCAATTCGGTTTCGGGATAATGACGTTAGCTTTTGGATTAATTTTGTAGCAGCAATTGTAATATCTCCTTTCTTTGAATTAAAGGCAACATTAATATCTCCTGTTATGTTGATATATTTCGAAAAATTAAAGGTCACAGATAATAATTTATCGATGTGAACATCTTCTTCTGGAAAGGAGAACGATTGAGTGCTTAATATTGTGATGAATGATATGAAAATCTTAGTCATCATCACTATACTGATAAGCATTTTCTTTTAATTCCCAGTTGTTATGAGTTATAAGTGAATGGAGAAATCCAAGTGAATACTGACTTTAAATCTAAAATTACAAACAAGATATTCCTAACATTTTGCATAATATTGGTCGTAACTTTTCTATGAAAACTCTAATGACTTTCAAAAATAATGGTTGAAACTGTACGAAAATAATTTGGTATTAAAAAACTCTGTGCTTCCCCATTATAAAACTTGAGATCATTAATCACTTTTGATTAGTACTTCATAACCACATAATTATCATTAACTAATCTATATGTCAACCTGATACATCAGACATGACCAATCAAATGTTGACAGCGCATGGAATTTGTCGTCACCACAAGAAAAAAAATATGTAAAAAGTTCCATAATAAGCGGGATAAATAATTATTAGTTTAATGTTTTGGCCTGATAAATTAGTAATAAAACTAAGGCTGGTAAACCTAGATAGGAGTTCTCGAAATATCTTTGTGAACTTACACAAAAAAATAATTAATACTGCCGAAAGAAGAAGTCAAAAACAGAATGGCTCCTTGTTGGATCATGTACTTGTAATAGTAATGATATGTAACATTGTTTTACGATAAATGGTGGAATACTATAGTAATATTGTTAAAGAAAACTTCAAAAACAGGAAAATATGTTTATTTTTTTACAGATAATATAATAAACCACTGAACATTGGGTTAAAATATGTTGAACTCGCGGATTTTCTATTGTTCAGTTAGGTGAAAAACAACAACAATAAAAAAATCATTTTAAATAATGTCAAAGGGAATATTTTTTAAATGTGATGTTTATTATCGAAATTGGTCAAATCCAAAAAATTGCGTTTTATGTACATTTTATGTTTTATGTGGCCAAAATAAATCCATAGAAGAAACGCGATCTCAAATCCGTTTTTCGTGAACATGAAACTGGGACACCTCAAAACTTCAATTCAATACAAACTCATTCTCATCTCGTGTCCTACCAAATACTATTTGGGAAGAATGCCTTCTCAACTTGTACCGCGAAAAACAACAAAGTCTGCCGAAGTGCCAAGAAAGACACTATCACCAGTCCATCAAGATGTGCCTTCCCAGGCCATTGCTTAAAATTAGTAGTTAACGACGTCTTCAGTTTCGTATTTCCATGGTGAGAATGATACTGAGATCCGACATCGGTTTACGATTTTTTTCCCCCAAACATTCAATAAAGAACACAATCATGCTGGCGGCACATCCCCCAATACGTATAAAAAGACTTCCCTGGATGTGCTTCATTTGCAACTCAATGGGATCGTTCCGATATATCCTCTTGGATTTAATCAAGTTTTTTGTAGCGTCATTCATCCATTTGGTCGTGAGAACAAAATCTGCGAAGGCAATATCAAGGATATTATACTAATGAACGACCTTAACCTCGTTCGTCACCTTTGACTTGGGAAAGGCCCTTTCGATGTACTTACATAAACGTAGACCATCCCTATAGACATTTATTACAAGTTTTCATACCTTTCTACATATGCTAAGCAATAATTAAATGTGCTTCAAATTCATGCTTTATTTTGGTGGCCATATCTCTATTTTGGTCATTTTAAAAAAATATATTTAAACCTTCACTTCAAATACATAAAAAAATACTCAATAACGGAGCGTTTTTTCCTATTTCCAAATTTTTTCAGATCTGAAAACCGGTTGCGAAAATTCTGATTAAAAGAACACTTGGATTTATTGATCTGCAATTTCGGATTATTTTTTACAAATAAACACTTTCAGTTATCGAAAAACTAAACCTTTTTTAATTCCCTTATTAAAATTACGCCTCTAGTAATAATGCGATTGGGACTGCACACTTCTGAAGTTTGATTAATATAATTTCTGTGAAAACACTATTCAATACAACGAGAAAATTGTCATAAATAATATAAACAAGCTATTTTAAGTGCCTTCCATTAAATTATGCTACAGTTGAATCGCTATTTTTATCCATAAAAAATGTTATATTGTTAAAGAAGTCCCAGCAGGAGCTCGTACGGAAGTTATCGACGTTTGTCGTCTTCCTTCTCACGCGTCTTGTTGAAAACGAAAAAGACATAAGATACTAGAACAATGATGTCACGTGTGATCTCTCAGTGGGACTAGTTTTATAGCACTATTCAAAACCAACTAAATCTGACAAATTGGATCGAAATTTTATTTAAATGCGAGCAATCGATGATTGATCTATTAGCTAAATTTTAAAGACCACACGGCTAGTTCATTAGTTGATTGACGAAATACAACCAATTCTACCAAAATTCAAAAGCAGGTGACAACCAATATGAATGAAAACATAGAAACGAATATTAATGTGAAAATATAAAATGCATGGCTGAACAAAATTTTATATCTTACATAAACAAAAACACCCTAAATATCAACAGGCATCCTGATTTGATCTTATTTTAAACGCTAAGTCAAATTAAATCAAATTATAACCGATCATCATATATGAATATTTCTGTATGAACGAAATTAAAAACACTAATTCCGTTTGTGGCTCTGTCTGTAATTCCGGGTCTATGAACTCTAGAAATTTTGCTTTCAATTTAAGTATCATCATTTAAGATAATAACGACGGACCACTCTACCCCTACATGAACCAGAACCGTCTACGTCAAACGGAAGGAGCTAGGCGACAGTCTGCATTATATTATAAAAAGTCTCTTCAACTCGGATGTTCTCCATTCATACATGGTGAAAGGAACGACACTTACGTCTCCGTGGATCGGACCTCCATCCTGCTTTACACTACTTGAGTAACTCGCCCGTCTGGCAAAGATGCTAGGTAACTCACCAAAGTTATTAATAAAAACAATTTTTAAAAGATCCGACATCAAACACACAATTCATTCATGAACACGTATAATAATGCAATAAGATTGTACCATTCTGTTATATCGATAGTATTTCGTGCGCCACAATGTATTATTATCCAACATATTATTATTTTATCTTACAACTTCATAATGTCAAACTTTTCACCATGTAGGTACTTCTTTTTTTATTATTTTACAAGCAATAATTATTCGCCTGAAACACTCATCCACATTGAAAAATCTCCTGATAAAAGATACATGACGCCAACGGGACTCGAACCCGTGTCCCTTCGATTTCCGGTCGACAGCTCTTACCATTGAGCTATGGCGGCTTATCTCTTATCCGCGAAATAATTAAATATATACTAGTGTTTCATTCAATAATTACTGCTTGTTACATTTTTTTTAGGTTCTTCTATCAGGAGATTTTTCAATGTGGATGAGTGTTTCAGGCGAATAATTATTGCTTGTAAAATAATTGTTACCCTTTATGCTATGCATAAAAAATCTTGTCTTAAACATTAGTTTACCAAAAAAATTATAATTAATATTTGACAAGTTCTAGTATTTCACCTAAAAATGTAGACAATTTGTCTCGACGCCATCTAGTGAGAGAGTTAGCACATACAATGCCTTTCTCATATAAAATAAAGTTGATTGTTTTCAGGTGATTAGGTGATCAGGTAATATCTCCTGTTATGTTCATATATTTTGAAAAATCAAAGGTCACAGATAATAATTTATTGATGTAAACATCTTCTTCTGCAAAGGAAAACGATTGAGTGCTTAATATTGTGATAAATGGTATAAAAAACTTAGTAATCATCACAATACTGAAATGCATATTTTTAATTCCCAGTGATTTTGAGTTATAAATGAATGGAAAAATCCAAATGAAAAATAATATATTTACTGGTCGTATCTTTTCTATGATGACTCAAATAACTTGATAATAATTTGATATTCGAAAAGTCTGTGCTTCTCCATAAAAAACTTTGAGATCACTAATCACTTTTGATAAGTATTTCAGAACTAAATAATTGTCGTAATAACAAATCAATATGCCAACCATCGGACATGTCCAAACAAATGTTGACAGCGCATGGAATTCGTTATCATTACGAGAAAAAAATTGCGTGATAAGATCCATAATAAGCAGGGTAAGTAGACGTTTGAATTTTTTGGCCTGATAGATTAATAATAAAACTACCGCAGGTACCTAGATTCGAGTTCCAGAAATATATTTGTCAACTTACACAAAACATGAATGAGTACTGCAAGATATGTCATAAACATGATGTATCCATGATGACACATCTGTACTGGTAATGATTTCTGACATCATTTTTCGATAAAACATGAAAAACTTTGATATGTTTTAAAGAAAAGTTCATAAACAGGAAAGTCGTTTTTTTTAATCATTGGTCCTTGATGAAATCTATCCCAAATTAATAAAATTAATTAATCAAAAACAGCACAGTTTTATAAATGGAAGATCCACTACAACTAACTTAACGGTATTTCAAAACTTCATTTTACATTCATTTGCAGAAAATAAACAAGTTGACTGTATATATACAGACTTTTCGAATGCATTCGACAAAGTATCCCATAAACTACTAATCCAAAAACTAATTGCTCTAGGAATAAGGGATAATATGCTAAAATGGTTAAGTAGCTATTTGTCAAATCGTAAACTGTTCGTTAAAATAAAATCTTGGATGTCGAAAGCTTTCCGGGCTACCAGTGGCCTACCGCAAGGTAGTCACCTTGGCCCGGTTTCGTTCCTCATATTCATCAATGATATAACCAATTGCTTCAACGATGTCGAGGTATTGCTCATTGCCGATGACATCAAACTATACAAGAAAATAACTGATATAAATCATTGCCATATACTACAGTCAAATATTAGTAAGTTTAGAGATTGGTGCGTTTAAAATAATTTATTTTTAAATGTAGTAAAGTGCAAAACCTTGACTTTCTTCAGAATCAAAAATCTTGTTTTATTCGAATACCTATTCCATCAATAACATAGCTTTAGAAAGAGTCACGGAAATGAGAGATCTTGAAATTATTTTGGACGAAAAACTATGTTTCACCAATCATATCCATCAAACTGTTAACAAAGGTATGAAAACACTAGGCTTCGTATTAAGAACAACTAAAAACTTTAATTCTTTACAAGCCATTAAACTATTATACGTATCTCTAGTAAGAAGTCCAATTGAATATAACTCAGTAGTTTGGACTCCATCTTACAAAATTCACATTAACAACATTGAGAGAATACAAAAAAAAATTCTACGTTTTATAAATTTTAAATTAAATATCCCTGTCGAAGACTTAAAATACAATTTCTTATTAAATACTCTAAAAATACATACATTAGAAGATAGACGTAAAATAAACGATTTAACGTTCTTATTCAAAATTATATTCTTATTTTTTATGTTTCAAAGTATCTGTCGAATTAAAATTATACTACCAACCATGTAAAAACCCTCTGGGCGTTCAATAAATAAATAAATAATAAATAAATCTGAAAGTTGAAAAATGTTGTACGCATTTTAAACGATCAGATTTTTTATTATTCAGTCAGTTGAAAAACAATAACAATAACACAAACCATTTAAATAGATTTTTTTCTTAATGTGAGGATTATTAACAAAATTGTTCAAATTCAAAAAATCACATTTTTAACACTGACAATTTATTATTTACATCTACATTACGTTACATTCAAAAGTGGTCAAAGTAAACCAAAAAAAATACGTTCGATATTCGTGAACATGAATTGCTGCAATCAGAACAATGGAATGGTTTTTCGAAGCTGGGAATACGAAAGTTTTTTTTTTAAAGCTTCATAACAAATTTAATATTCACATGTGGTACACCTCAAAACCTCATCATCAAAAACAACTACGCGTGCTGAGGTGCCAAGACAATTTGTTTTTTAAATAAATACCACAAAAGAATCCTATCCGACAGGACCCAGCAGTATTATGGAAACTCCTACTATTGTAGTGTGTTTTGAGGCTAAATGGTGTGGGGAAGAGGAATGTTGGTTTGCTATTCAGTTCTGGTCACCAAATACGGCTCAAGGCCGTATATTATGAATGGTGGACCAAATCAGGGCTATTCTCATAAATAGATCAAATATTATACCATATATGTTTTTTAATATTAATTAAACAGAATTTAATTGCCAGGAATGGGCCCACGCCCATCGAACCCGCGATTGCTTGATTAACAGAATAAAATATTTTAACTGTCGACCAATATTTTTAAAAACACTGAACTCATTTTATCGATAATATTTTTTTATATTGTTATGCCGCGATGCGGTCCCCTCTTCTTAGGCAAAGTTTTTTTTATCAAGTCAGTGTTCATTTGTTCCAAAAAAATAATCACGATAATACTGTTTGTATCATCAGATTGTACTCACTTTATTCTGTTCCACGACGCTGCATTCGCTAAACAGTACTGGTGCTTTGATTTGCGAATAATGATGATGACACTCCGGGTGATAGTACATATAATAATCATTCCAATAAAAATTAAACGTTTAACATGTAAATATTTTTTTCAATTATTATAAATTAATAAAAACTAAAGAAAAAACAAAATTATCATAAATGGAGCTGATTTTTGCCAGCGATATGTTTATTTTGAAATCGATTTTTTTTATAATGAAGTTGGAGATGGGCTTCTTTGAACTTGTATACATTATTCTCCGCAATCCTTTTTCTGTTTTCCCTCCATATAATAATCGCTTTTACAAACTAATCGCCTTTTCCAAGTTCAAATATGGTTTTTGCCGAAGACTTTCCTTCGGTAATAGAGCATGTCTTATTAAAGCCATTATTAGCTGATTGCCAGTAAATACAAGGTTTTCCAATAAGAAGTGTTATTTTGAATAGCCCGCTATTTCGGTAGATGTTACTTTAGAAGCTGTCATTTTTTAACATTTGACAAGTAAAAACTACGTCATTGATAAAAATGGAACGATATACGCTTCAACGACGCATTGATATTAAAATTCACTTGAGTGAATCAAATGCAAATCATCTTGAGTGATGAGGCCCATTTCCACCTCGGTGGCTTCGTCAACCCAAGATTTAATTTTGAAAAGTCTCTTTATTTTCAACGTGTGACTGTTTGGTGCGGTTTATGGTCCGGCGGAGTGATTGGACCTTACTTTTTCGAAAATGAGGCTGGAGCAACAGTTATGGTGAATGGATTGCGCTATCGAGAGATGATTAATGATTTTTTATGGCCAGAATTATTGATGTTATTGATCTGGACAACGTTCACTTTCAACAAAGCGGCGCTACGTGCCACACAAACAACGAAACCATTGATATTTTACGATTGAATATCAAAATAACACCTCTTATTGGAAAACGCTGTACAATTAAAATCGTTTGTTTTGACTCTCCTATACTCATCCGCCATATTTGCAACAGATGCCATTTGTTGAATTGGACATTTTTATGACATTTTTTTATTTTCTTTATTTTGCTTGTTGACTGTTCTTCACTTCCTCAACAATAGAAACACCTGACACCATGTAGTATTATGATGATTAGTAATTACAACACGATCATAAATGCAATATTATTTATTGGCCATTATGGTTGAAAAGTGACAGTGACAGGGAGTAAAAGACAAACATATAGAAAAAGGCATATACAATATTCTAGAGCTAGAGATATACTAATAAATATTCTAACATGGGTGACAATGAATAATGACGGACGAATTTATTAATTTAAACGCCGTGATAAGCTTTTACATGTTTTACTGCACAATACAGTGCAACAGAAGGTTTTTATTTTTACAACAAATACAAAAAATAACAATATATGTTTCAAGTATGTTCGTACATGCATACAGTAATATACGTGCGTTATAAACAAAATAAAACTAAAAAAGGAATATTCGATGTACTCGTAGGAAGGTATATAAACAAGATTTAATAAAATATAAGAAATGATAAAAGTTCATAACGAGCAAATAAGTCTAAAATTAATTACCTTTTGAAACCCACATAATTAATAATAATAATAATAATAATAATAATTTACAAATTTTCGTCAAACAAATGGTTGAGTATTGGAGAGTTGAGCGCAGAAATAGAAGGATTTATGCTTGCCATTCAGGATAGAGTCATTAATACTAAAAATTATAGAAAGCATATAATCAAAGATACAAATCAAATTGATGATTTGTGTAGAAAATGTTTGGCTTTTCCGGAAACTATAGAACATATTATATCTGGATGTTCTATATTAGCACCGTCCGAGTATACATTTAGGCACAATCAAGTTTTAAAAATAATTCACCAAAATTTGGTAATTAAACATAACTTGATGGACTGCCGTAATATAGTACCATACTATGAATACGAACCAAATTCATTTTTAGAAAACGAATTTTATAAAATATATTATGATAAAACTATACTAACAGACCGAACGATTAGTCATAATAGACCCGATATAGTTTTACATGACAAAATTAAAAAAATAACTTATATCATTGATGTCGCTATTCCAAATTCCTGTAACATTCAAAAATCTGTTAATGAAAAAATTAGAAAATACACAGATTTAGGAAACGAAATAAAAAGAATTTGGCATTCTCAGACTATAAAAATATTACCATTCGTTATTTCGGCTACTGGCATTATACCTAGCTCTCTCATTAAAAATTTAGGCGTATTAGATCTATCAAAAAATTTATATATAAAGATGCAAAAGTCGGTCATTTTGAATACATGTAGGATAACGAAAGATTTTTTAAATATTTATGTTGAGGGATCAGTAGGATTTATAGGCCCTGTTAGAAGTACTACCGAGCCGAACCCTCTGATATGAAAATATCTGGAGACGGTGAATTTTTTTTTCCCATTTGATCTCTGGTGAGTTGACGTGTTGTTGTTCTTGTATTGTTTTGTATTTATTTTGCTTATATAATGCACTTACATAATTTTGATTGACTAGATGATCATTTGTGGAAAAGTGAGTGGAAGGGTTAAGTTTTTCCTTTGGGGAAGATTTAACCCGGACAACTAAATCGGAACAAAAGTGAAATAAAAAAAAATAATTGGATAATTTGTAGAGCGCCGTTTTTGTGAAAAATCACCTCAAGGGTACAATACCTCAACATTAAATATATCAATGAGTTCACAGCGTTTGTTTGCAGGGTGATAAATTCTTGGAATTTGTGAATAAATAGACTAATTAGTATTGAGTTTATTGTTAAATTTAAAATTTTCCTTGTTCCAAGTTTATCTGGCAGGTACATTCATATAAATTAATGGCAATAATTCAGGGCTGTCCCTCAAAGGTTTAACAATTTTGAAAAAAAAATAATATATCAGTTTAAATTCTTCTATCTGATAGTTTGAGGAGTCTTGTTTCGGTGCGTAAGTTTTATAATTTATAAATTCCATGAAATATTCATCTTTAAAATTGATTTACCGAAAAAATAGTATTATGCTTTGCTTAGCTATTGATATTATTGAGGAATGTTACTATAGACTTCTTGTATCTTTATTCCGTGCAGTTAAATACATCTAAAGTGAGGAGACCAGATAGAAGAATTATATTCGACTTGACTTCGAACTAAAGAAAAATATAAGATTTCGAATGTTGATAAGTTTTAAAAGCCTCTGCCATTACGGAGAATGAAGCCAAGCATTTTTAATACTTTATTTGTCACTGTATTGATGTGAGAAAGAAAATTAAATTTTGAATAAAAAATTATGTCAAGATCTTTAATATCCTTTACAGATATGAGATGACATTGTTATTTTCATATTGAAAGTTGAAATGTTGATTTAATTTTAAAAGTCTGATTACATTGCATTTACTAATGTTTTAATAAAGTTTGTTATGTTTGCATCTTTCTTGTAATTTTTTTTTAATATTTTTGAATGTGAATACAATCATCTATTGTTTTTTATTTGTTTAAAGAGCTTTAATTTAATTTAAACATGATCATAAAAAAAAGTAATGATATCATTAATTAATAGTAAAAAAAAGTATTGGACATAAGTGCGACCCTTGAGGTACACCTCTTGTGGCCATGAATTCGTTTGAAAGGTTAGATTTATTTCTTACTTGTAGATTTCTATGAGTTATGTAGTTCTTTATCCATTTCAACAATTTACCCTCTATTATATGGTTTTGTCAAATGCTTTTACCAAGTAGATATAAATTGAGTCGACTTGGGATTTATTTTCTAGTGAACGTGATATAAAATGTTCGTATAAAGAAATATTTGTTACAGTGCATCTGTCCGGCATAAAGCCATGTTGATTAGATATAATGATCTTCTTAATATTTATAGAGATTATAATAGTATGAGTTTTTCAAACAATTTGGGGATTGTAGAGAGAATGCAAATGGGTCGGTAATTTGTAACATCATGAGTATCGATTTTTTTTAATACAGGTGTTAAATAACAGTTTTCCATAGATTAGGGAAGCACCCAGAATGTAGTGATTGGTTAAATAATCGACAAAGTGGTTTGGCTAGTATTGATACAAGGTTAATTAAAAAATCCGGATTAACTTTATCAGGGCCTGCTTTTTTCTTTATGTCGAGCGATTTTATTTTGGAAATAACATCAGAAACATTTATATGAAAAGCATTTATATGAGCTTTTGGATGAAAGGGTGAAATTTGATCATTTGTTCTTCGGAAACATTTTTTTGAGGAAATCAGCAAATACTCGTAAGTTAGGGACACAGCTACATTATGAATTCTTAATTCTATACTCGCCATTAGGAAGTGGGTTCCGGGATCCAAGTACAGGTGTGCCTTTCCAGGTCATTGCACGAAATTAGTAGCTAACGATGTCTTCAGTTTCCTATTTCCATTGTGAGAATGATAATAAGATCCAACAACGGTTTACGATTTTTTTAATTTTTTCCCCGAAACACTCAATGCAGAACACAATCATGCTTGCGGCACATCCCCCAATAAGTATAAAAAGACTTCCCAGTATGTGCTTTATTTGCAACTCAATGGGATCGTTCCGATAAATCTGCTTGGAATTAATAAAAAAAAATTCAGCGTCACTCATCCATTTGGTCATGAGACCAGAATCTGTGAGGGCTGCTATTTTACTAGTAATTCTATTGCCATAAGGAAAGTTCTTAGCCATCATAATAGTCAACAATGTATGGTGAACTGGTATCTTAGCTATATGTACATATTTCAATGTTTTATTCAACTTTGCCAGTTCTACCTCCAAGTATTTTTTGTTAATAAACATCGCAAACATTTCACCGTTAGTAATGTTCAAAAATTTTTCATCTTTTTGCCATGATTCAAGACCAGTAAACCCTTTTTTCATCGTATTATCAATAACAAGTTCATAAAAGTAAATTCCACCATACGGGATGTTGTTTGCTATTATTTCCTCAATCGATTCAGGAAGCACCTCGTGCAAATCTGAAACGATATATTTGAACAATGCTCCCAAATACATGTTCCTCATAAAAAACGAAAATAAAATTAATAATATTGATAACCTGCGAAAAACACTTCCTTTAAATTTAACGGTCACAGACGATCCCAACAGTATACCCAATATGTCTAAAGAAGTCGTACTATTAAAACGAATGTGTCGTTCAGATAATATCTTACTCCTGCAACCGTAAATCATGTTCACAATAAAATAAGCAAATAATATTATAAACCACACAACAAAATCGAATGGCTTAAATAAAATTTGTAATTTATTTAAACTTCTTGGTGCAGGAAGAAACATCACAAATTCAAGCATTTCATATGGAATGATATGAAGTTTTTCCATTCGTTCTGTGGTCACTATGAGCGACGATGAAAAAATAAATATTTTTTCTTCAAATGGCTTCACGATAGATAGTTTGCCTGGTTCAACAATTTCTGGTTTAAATTCAACAGTGAAATTGAAAGACTTCTCCAATATGTTCAAAATTCCGGAATATTCTTTGTGGTTTTTATCGGTATTGTTCATCATGAAGGGCGGATGGATGCGTGAAATGACATTCAATGTACACTTGAGAAGGTTCACATTTGCTTTCCGGTCATCTATAAAGAAGTCTATAGGGTCATCACTTATGGTGGATATTCTCTTCACTGTAATGCCTTCGCAGGAGTCGACGTAAGGTCTATAAGTAAAAACGTTGAATTTATACTGAAACGCATTTTTTAAATTTCCAGTGGTTATGAGTTATGAGTAAATGGAGAAATCCAAATGAATACTGACTTTAAATCTAAAATTACAAAGAAGATATTCCTAACATTTAACATTATATTGGTCGTTACTTTTCTATGAAAACTCAAATGACTTTCAATAATAATGGTTGAAATTGTACGAAAATAATTTGATATTGAAACACTCTGTACTTCCCCATTGTAAACCTTGAGATCATTAATCACTTTTGATAAGTATTTCATAACTACATAATTATCATAATACAAAATATATATGCCAACCTGATACATCAGACATGTTCAAGCAAATGTTGACAGCGCATGGAATTTGTTGCTTCCAAAAGAAAAAATATGTAAAAAGTTCCATAATAAGCAGGGTAAATATGAGTAGATATGATTTTAATGTTTTGGCCTGATAAATTAGTAATAAAACTTAGGCAGGTAAACCTAGATAGGAGTTCCAGAAATATCTTTGTCAACTTACACAAAAAAATAATAAATACTGCCAAAAGAAGAAGTCAAAAACAGAATGGCTCCATTACAATAAAATGTGGAAAACTCTAATAATATTATTAAAGAAAACTTCAAAAACGGGAAAACATGTTTATTTTTTTACAGATAATATAATAAATCACTGAACATTGGGTTGAAATAAGTTGAATTGTCGGATTTTCTATTTTTCAGTTAGGTGAAAAACAATTGCAATAAAAAATAAATTTGAAATTAAGTCAAAGGTAATAATTTTTAAATGTGATGTTTATCATTAAAATTGGTCAAATCCAAAAAAAATCACATTATATGAACAATGGGAATTTATTCTCTACATTTACATTACGTTACTTCATGGATATCAAAAAAGACCATTATTTCCTTCATCTAAACTGCAAACATAAGATCTTCGACAAAGCATGTTTGTTCTTACACTGAAGGTTGGACAATCGATAGCATCGTCGACTTATACGTACAACCATATCCTCTTGATGACGCTTTTTTTTTTAAATTTCAAGCCAGAAAAATTCGACGATGAACACAACAATGCTTGCAGCACTTCCAGCCACTAGTATAAAAATGCTTCCCTTGATATGCTCCATCTGTAATACGACGGGATTGTCCCGATAAATAAGTTTGGATTTTAAAAATTTATTTTCGGCATCACCGATCCATTTGGACAGTAGGCCAGAATCTTGAAGGGAAATTATCTTGTGTGTAATTCTATTGGAATAAGGATTGTTCTTCGGAATCATCATAGTCACCAATCCCGTCATGACTGATGTCTTAGAAACATGTACATCTTTAAATGATTTTTTTAACTTCGCCAGATCATAGTCCAAGTATTGACGGGCATACATCATCGCAAACATTTGTGGTGAAAAATATGATTTGTAATACATTTTCTAGTGAAAATTTTTTTTTTTTTCCTTATCAAATTTTAGTTACAAAAAACGTAAGGTGAACCATGTTTTTTTAATTTAAAAAATTTATAAATTTTATAATTTCAAATAATAAACGCTTATTTCAAAACCTGTTTTAAGTTTTCGGGTACATTCAGAAATATTTAAAAAAAAAAAAAAAAAAAAAAAAAAATTATTTATTTATTGCAATGCAGAAATACTCCCAACTTCTGACAGAATATGCGAGTCCCTAGGAGTAGAGAATACACCATAGAATCTTATTATTGCTTTCACAGTTTTCACTTCAGTTTTCTTCCGCATCTATTGTGATCTAATAATTATTGTTGGTTATTTGTGTTTTATATGAACATATCATTAATCTGTCGATCTGATTCACCGAACCTTTCTACCATTATTGTCATCGCTTTCAACAATTCTATTATATTCATGACATCTGTCACCTGGACAAATCTAAGAAATATATGTTAATATGTGATCATATTTGACGGAGTGGGCGTAAAAAGAGAATTTACTTTATTTTTTAATAGGTACCTTCCTTAAAGCACAAACTTATGCAGGATGAAGCAGTCAACGATTTTAGACAATATCTCTTCATGGTGAAAGGTTTGCATAGGTCAGGTCTTGGCGGCTTACCGTGGCAGGTCGGATTGGGAGAGACTGGTTGACGGAGACCATTTGATCTCTCCATCTAGACTTTCTCTACCAGTGGGAGTGGTGGATTCATACGTCCGTCACTCTTGGACATATTGCCCCCGGATTCCTATTCACCCCTCATACCTTTTTCCTTCCCGAAACTTTATATCCTTCCTTTCCCTAATAATGACGTTCCACACAGCATCCCCAAAGACGAACTAGGCCTTGAGTAATTTTTTTTTTTGAGGGTCTCTTTGGTAAGCTAACGCAAAAAAATCTTTTCACTATTACAATATACGTAGAGAAACTTTTTATTTTATTTTTTTTTTTTCAATATTACCCTTCTAACGTAAATACTGGTATGCCTTTCTTTAAAGACTTGAGTTTTTATACGGACAAAACTATGTATCCATATTTAAATTGCGTATGTATGGGCGCAAACAAATAATTTATCTTAATAGAAAAACTCAAAAACACCAGGATTGGACCAAATACGTATGTATGATATAAAAAAAACATGTGAAAATTTTGAGCCCAGTAATTACTTATTTTATAAACACAATAATTGATACTTGCCAAATACCTGAAGGATTAAAAACTAGTATTGTTAGACCTATTTTTAAAGGCGGTGATCATTCAATTATAAACAATTACAGACCTATTTCCCTATTACCTGCTTTGGAAAAAATTCTCGAAAAATCTATAGCAATATACCTAGATGGATATTTAAATAAATTTGGTATCATTGACGAATGTCAGTACGGGTTCCAGAAAAAAAAAAGCTGTGACACACTACTTAATAATTTTTCCAATTTCATAAACACCCAGCTCAACTCTCAAAAACATGTACTTGTACTCTTTATTGATTTCTCTAAAGCCTTTGATACACTATGCCATAAACAAATAATAAAATTTCTACAAATTATTGGAATCCGTGGTAAACTGCTAACTTTTTTCCAATAACTACTTATCAAGAAAAATGAGGGTAAAAATATTGAATGAGATGAGTAAATCTAAATTTGTAAGGTCTGGTGTCCCACAGGGGTCAATTTTGGGTCTAAAATTATATATTGTATATGTCATAGCTATGTCGAAACTATTTAGAAAAGCGCGCAGATTCATTTTCGCAGATGACACCGCACTTGTAGTATCTAATGAAAATCCTCAAATATATTCAAGAATTGCAAACCGACTTCGATGAACTGCTAAAATGGGCACACGATGTAGGATTATATCAGATCACCAAGTTTGAAAATGTGGAATATTCCCAAACTAACCGCACATAACTTTGCATCGATAGAAAAATAATATCTAACTGCCAATGTGAGAAAATTGATTTTGTCAACGAGTATACTTATCTGGGATTAAAAGTAAATAACACATTTAAATGGGATAAGCAAGTTACTAAAATTGTAACCAGCTAAGAGCTCTAGCAAACAGTTTCTATAAATTAAAATTTGTCTTGCCTCATAGCACACTCAAACTAGTATATTTCTCATTAGTAGAATCTATTATCTAATCTATCAATGGAATTAGAAGCTGGAGAAATACAAGCATGACATATATTAAGTATGTACAAAATTTGCAAACCTCTATCATTAAAAAAAATTGTATCACCTAATATGTATAGACAAAGACACAAAGTGGAACTCTTATATTGTGCTGAGGGCCTTTTCCCAATAAAAGGTTTATTTTGGTTGCTTACCATTAAAGATAACTGGGGCGATAGTACTTATAAAAAACCACTGGTACATAGTCACAGCACACGTCTTACAGAAAAGGGGCTGAAAATACCTAAAAAAAAAAAACAAATAAGTATGGAAGCCGAACGCTGGAGTACTGTGTACCAGTGATTTTTAATAAGCTCAAAAATAAATTTGTTTTTTCAGAAAATAAGAGTTTAAGCATGAAAACTGTAAAGATGTGGCTTATAAAAGAAAAATCTGTATATCGATAGTAAATAGAGCAAACAAAGAAGAAACGGAAAGACATTATTTGAAAGTTATAATTCTAATATAAATGAATGTATTTATTTTAATTTTTTTCACTAACAAGCTTTTTATTTCCAGAAAAAAAAATTAAAATAACATTTTTCACTTAGTTAACTGGAATTTTAATTCTATTGCATTGTGCTACAGTACGATGTTATTCACCTTCAATGTGTGTTATCAAATATGTCTTACTTTTGAATGTGTGTTATCTGTGTGCTATATTGTCTTGTACTTTTGAATGTACGTTATCGTATTGTCATTCAAAGTGTTAGTGTACTTGGGACGCTTTAGTGAGTTCTATGATTGTATGTAAGAGTCTGTTATTTATTTTATATAACGGGAGACTTATATTGTATTATAATTGTATATTAAAATAGAACCTGCAGACAAGCAGCCATGTTGCAGCTTCGTGGGACTATCTATACATTGTCTAAAAAAAAAAAGTAAAATTTTCAGTCAATAAAGGTCAGCTTATAAAAATAAAAAAATTTAAATCATAACATGAAAAGAGGTCATTTAAATAAATTAACGCCATCTATGAACATGTACATTATAACGAACTTCGCGATTAACCTTAAGACATACTTCACTGCCCTGTATACACCTGAGCTGTGGACATAACATCCAGTAGCGCAAAGAGACAAGCTGGGGGTGTGCTACAACAACGCAGATAGGGAACTAGCAAGGTTCTGCAGTAGTGTGGGCCGATTTTTTTTTCTTCAGAATTCCATTTGACGCTACTCATAAAAAGTTGTCTTTGTATCTAAAACATCAAAATAATATACTTTAAAAAAAATCAAAAAATATCTTAAGGCTCCACCTTGCCTTTAAAGTTGGAGAAAATATGCTAAAAAATAGTTTTTTTCAGTCTCATTATAAAGTATTCTGGATCAGTTTAATCATGTGCATTTATGAAATCTTCTTTAATAAAGTATGTAGGTTTACTGTATATAACAGTGATGGGCAAAGTACGGCCCGCGGGCCAAGTCCGGCCCGCCAGGCTAGTCAATCCGGCCCGCGACATTGTTTTGAATAACCCTACCACAATTTACCAATTGAAGAAAATGTATTTTCTACGTAGATAGACGGTTTCCTTCTCATTGTATTTTAAGTACGGTATTATTGCATGTAATATTAGTTTGCACACAACCTCGCGCTTTGCAGATCGGTAGCATGGCGAATTCATGGCGATGTGAAGTGCAATGCGTGTGTTGCTCGGCTAAGTTCGGGACGAATCGGGCGCTACCATTTTCGTTTCCTCTGTTGTCAAGGTCAGTGTTCAATCGTTCAATGTTCACCAGTGTAGTTCGGACAGTCACGACGCGACGTCGCGTGCGTAGTCAGTGTCAAGTCTTCTCTGCCGCTGTATGCCTGGCTTGTGTTTCTATGGTTGTGCTTTTTGGTAGTGTTTTTGACATTTTTGATCGTTACAATGGCAAGTAAAAAACGTAAAGTTGATTCAGAATGTCGTATTTTTAAAGATGAGTGGACTTGGAAATACTTTTTTTACATATATTAAGGATAAACCTGTGTTCCTCATATGCAATGAAGCTGTAGCGGTATTTAAGGAATTCAACCTCTCACGATACTTCATGACAAAACATAACAACGCCACTTATGAAACTATGACCGAAGAAAAACGGAAGCAAAAAGCAGAAGCTCTACTTAAGAAACTGTCAGGTCAGCAAAATATTTTTAAAAAACAAAGCTGTTCTCAAAAGCTAGCTACACATGCCAGTTATGTTGTAGCATACAATATTGCAAAAAGTAACAAAGCATTTTCTGATGGTGAATTTCTAAAAACTTGTAGGATCCAAGTATGTGACATTTTGTGTCCTGACAAAACAAAGGATTTTGAGACAGTAAGTTTGTCTCGAAAAACAATTTCTTCTAGAATTGAAGTAATTGATAAGCAGTTTGTCTCACAACTAGAGTCAAAGATAAGCGAGTTTAAATTCTGTTATTTTGCGTTGGATGAAAGTACGGACATAATTGACACAGCTCAGTTACTGATATTTATAAGAGGTTTTGATGATAACTTTTGTGTTACTGAAGAATTAGCTTTCATGCGTTCATTAAAGGGAACGACCAAAGGATTAGACATTTTTCAAGAATTTCAAGAAACTCACGTCTTTGAAAGTACCTTTGACCAAAATTTGTAACATCACTACTGATGGAGCACCGAATATGACAGGGACGAAATCTGGTTTCGTAGGCATGTTTAAGGAATCATTTCCTGGGAACGAAGCTGTGTTTCTTCATTGTATCATACACCAAGAAGCTCTGTGTAAATCTGCTCTAGACATGAAACATGTGCTTGATGTTGTTATTAAGCTTGTTAATAGCATTCGTTTACGAGCACTCAATCATAGAAAATTTCGAGAGTTTCTTGACTCATTGCTGTCTGAGTATTCTGATGTACTTTACTACGCTAAAGTAAGGTCGCTCAGTACAGGACGAGTTTTCGAACGAGTTTGGGATTTAAAAGACGAAATAATCTCTTTCGTGGAAGAAAAAGGAATGGACGAATGTGAACATATGAAAGATATTGTATGGCTTTCAAACTTTGCATCTTTTACATCTTCTCAGTCACATCAATAAATTGAACCTTAAACTCCAGGGAAGAAATCAATTAATCAATAATATTTGGGGTCATATCAGGAGTTTCAAAATGCAATTGAATCTATTTTCTAAACAACTAGTCAAGAAAGACTTAACCCATTTTCCAAGACTAAAAACTATGCAGTTAGGGAGGACCAACTTAAGAACTATGAGAAAAGCGTGAAATATCTTTATGAAGAATTTGAACGAAGATTCCAAGACTTCAAAGTTATAGAACAGGACCTGGACATTTTTAGCATGCCATTTAATATGGATTGTGAATCAGCCAAACCAGAATTGCAGCTCGAATTGATTGAGTTGCAATGTAACACTGAATTGAAGCAACTGTTTCTCAAGTTTTCCAAAATTGAGTTCTACAAGGCCCTGTCAAAATCAAGTTTCCCAAACCTGAAATCTCACGCTCAGAAGATAATTGCGATGTTTGCATCTTCCTACATCTGTGAACAGGTGTTTTCTACTATGAAGCTTCGCAAAAACAGTGTTAGAAACCGATTGACTGACCACCATTTAGCTTCACTATTGCGAATCAGCTCATCCCAGTTTTTACCAGATTATGATAAACTTTTTGAAGCTCAGCCACAGTTTCATCTGTCACATACGCCTTCATACTGTTCTAAAGAATAATCAATTTTTGTTACTTTTTTACCATTTTAGCATATAATGTACTCAATATTATGCATGGTTTAAAAATTAAAAAATAAAGTACTTATATCACTTATAAAAAATTATTTTATTAATTTTTTTTCCTGCCCGCCTAGATAATTTTTTATTTTATCTGGCCCTTTCCTTAAAAAGTTTGCCCATCTCTGGTATATAACTATAATCTATTATTTTTGTAGTAATACGACACAAAAAAGTTCCCGTCCGCAGTTCCTAGCCTTGCCGTCGCGCGGGCGTGCCGTTCTGTATTCGCCCTAGGCCTTAGTCGACCAACTGCTTTCGAAGGGAGAGGTCACGCTAATTTTTTTGGTACAGTGTAAAAATGAGCAAAATTAATACTAGGCAGTTAACCACGTGCCCTATTATTGGTACTTTTAAGGTGCTTAAAGACAATGTGTTGCCCACGTACGAAGACGTATTGAAGTGTTGTGAGTGGGAGCGATCGTAGTGGAAATCGATCCATGGCCCCAAAGACCCTCCGTTACGTGATATTGTTTTGAAGGTAATTTCAAGTATTTTAGAAATATGGGAAAAAGCTTCTTTCCCAACTATTTCGAAAGAAAAAATTGTGAAAATTATTAAGGTTTATCATCTTAAGTATAAATTCCTGCTGAAGACAGAAAAGAACAAAAGAAATACAGTTTGTTTAAAAAAAAAGGGTATCTCAATTTAAGGAAACAAGCTCCCAACTGTTCGATATTTGTTCTTGTAAATGTAAAGACAATTATTGTACTTGTTCGAAAGCAAGGAAAGTTTCCCTTAAAGAAAAACAGTTTTTGGAAGACCAAAGAGGTGAGAGAAAAATGTTCATCGGCAGTGTTGATACACCGACTACGAAAACAAATGGAAAATTCTATGAAGAGAAAGAGAAAAGATCTCACTAAAATAAAAGACCAGGTGTGTGAAGAAAAAGAATTTGTAGACACTGTATCATTTTCTTCCACTTCAACATCAAAATCATCTTCTCCGATCGCAAAATCAAGTAGGCTACTTAAGACTACCACTGCTTTTCCGACGACCAGCAAATCTCCATCATTTACAGTTCTCTCCAAGATCTGTGACAGGTTCAGGATATCGGATCGAGCTGGTGCAGCAATCGCTTCTGCCGTCTTAAATGATTGCAACATAATAACGCAGGATAATACTAATAAAGTAATAGATAAAAATAGGCTGCGTCGCGCACGTCTACGTACCAGATCTATACTCATGAAATCAAAGACTTGGGATAAAGTAAGTGGATTATTTTTTGATGGTCGAAAGGACAAGACTTTGGTTAATATAAAAAAAAGACAGAAATATTATAAAAGCACGGTACTTGAAGAACACGTATCGTTAATCGTGGAACCAGGATCTCATTTCTTGACCCATATTACCCCTAGGTCAGGCACTGCCGTTAATATAACCAAAGCAATTATAGAATACTTTGCTTGTCAAAACATTTCACTTGACCATTTAAAAGCAATTGGTTGTGATGGTACAAATGTTAACACGGGAACAACTGGTGGTGTGATTCGAACGATGGAGAGACACTTAAATCGTCCAGTACAGTGGCTGATCTGTCTTTTTCACTGCAACGAGCTGCTTCTACGCCATTTGATTATTAAGTTAGATGGCACAACTACTGGACCTCGTGCTTTTTCCGGCCCCGTAGGTTCGGCTCTTCATAATTGTCATAATTTGCCGGTTCAATATTTTTTAAATATTGATGTGGAGTACTCGACCGATGTCCTGCATGCTGATTTAAGCACCGATCAAAAATACTTGCTCGATATTTTCAAAACAGTTTCCAGCGGACGTTGTCATCCTGATATTGCCAGAAGAAACCCAGGAGTGATGTCACATGCACGATGGCTTACTACAGCGAGTCGTATCCTACGACTGTATATTGGATGCGCAACGCCATCAGAAAATCTGGTCATATTAACCACATTTATCACTAGGGTATATGTTCCCATGTGGTTTGATATAAAACTACATGGGTCGTGCAAAGATGGTGCGAGGCATATTTATAATATGATAAATTATTTGCGCTATCTTCCGAACGAACTAAAAGCCATCATTTATCCCGTAATACAGCGAAATGCTTACTACGCTCATCCGGAAAATTTACTCTTATCAATGATAACCGATGAATCGCCTATCATCAAAGAACTTGGGATAAGACGTTTGTTGAAAGCCAGTGAGGTTTCCCGGACAGAGCTCCAAACATTTAAAGTACCAACATTGAATTTTAATACACAATGCTATATCGATATGATATCTTGGCAAGATATGCCGATCACATATCCTCCCATTTTAGAAGGTGTAACAAAACAAGACCTGGAGGATCTTAACCTTACTTCAGAAATCAGTTCTATTTTCATAAAATTTGAGAGATTCCCCTGTCACACACAATCGGTAGAACGCTGTGTGAAAGTTGTAACTGAAGCATCTTCGAAAGTGTGTGGCAAGAAGAACAGAGAAGGCCTTATTACTACCACCATAATCTCCAGAAAAAATATGCCAAAAATTGAAACTAAGCGTGATTTCATACCGGAATAATTGATTACGTTTATTTCTATACGATATCTGTATTATTTATGAGTTAAATTCTTAATGTTGAAACAGCATTTAATACTAAATAAATTATTGTGAAAATTATAATTATAACTCTTTCATTGCCTTATCACTTGGGAATAATTCACAAAAAATGTATTTTAATCAATTTTCGATCGCAAAATGGAACCTAAAAATGATAACATTCAATGACTTTTTTTATTTTTTATTAACAATAAAGACCTAAGACAACTTTTTATCGGTAGCGCTTATTGAAATAAGTCAATTTTTTTTTTCGCCATATAGTGGCGGCCCAGGCTATTCTGCAGTGTCTCCACGATGTTCACAGAAGGGAAAGTGCACACATTCCCCGCCATGCTTCTCCACCGACAACCAGCTCCTGGCGCAGGACACGAAATCAACAAACGTCCTCATTGTGGCTGCATCCGAGTTGCTCAGCTCTCCATGATCCGGCGACCTTTCTGATGGACGATTATTTTTATTTTTTATATTTTGTTTTTTATTTGATGTTATCATTAGGTTACGTTTTTATTTTTTTATTTTTATATTAAATGTAATAAACGTGTATATAAATATCATTTTATATGGCAGACAGGGATAAGATTATCTTCTTAGTCCTGCTCGTTTAAAAAATTTAACTGCCAAATTAAAATATAATAATAAAACAATCAAGACTCAAGTCAAATACGCTTTTGCAGACAATGATTGCAAAGGTAGTGGTAGTGGCACAAACAATCGCCTTAGCTCCTCTCATAATGTATTCCTTTGAATAGACTTCGGTATATTGCTGTTACTGTGCATATTATATGAATGAATAATTGCCTTTACATCCAACAGATGGAACTGTTTAAAACAATATATGTTTTTACCTATCACAGATGACATGTATATAATCTTAATTTTTAAAAATCACGCGTAACTGTTTTCGTACACGCTAATCTCCGAAACCGCACAAACGATTTTTTTTAATGTGTTGTTACGTAATACAGTCTCCCTATTGTTAAATAGGGCATGGTTGCCCCAACTTCCCCTCACCGCGTGTGTCGAACACGCCGCCAGATGGTCAAAATACGTGACCGGCACAGACCACACGCAGCGCCGCGGCCACAAGCTAATCGCCTCGCCGCGCTCCGACAGCCTAGCTCCGACCTCGGCCTTGACCGCATGGTCGCTCGCGGAAACGATCTACCCGCCAATGACTTGCATAAATTACGCAATAACGAACGCGATCTCGTAACAGTTTCCAAACTAGAGGCATTTCGCTAATCGACTTACAATCATGTTTACTATTACGGCTCGAGCTAACTCAATGGAGTCCCGTTCCCGTGTAAAACCCCGAGTGCATATCTCTGCCTCAACTGTCCCGCCGCCTGTGAGCGCGGGAACGTCTGGCTCAACATGATGCCCCATACCACTCCTCAAGACAAATCGTAAGCTTTCAACCTATCCCCTTTTCTTGTGTTCAATTCTCGTAAATTCATGTAGAATCCACGCTTGATCCGGTCGTCATAAATTAGTAGAGAGAGTTAGTAGGGAGATCTATGTCAACCTGTATTTCTCGAGACATTTAATATACCTTGTGCCTTACTACCCATGTGTTATTATTATGTGATAAACCTACCCTTTGACCTCCTAACCGATGGACGAGCCTGATGACCAAAGAAGCTGCCCGCCCCTGATAGTACACGAGTCGCCTGCTCTACCATTTTATCTGAGCTTAGCCAATTTAATAACCAGGTTCGATTCCCGGGTACCATATGATAGCACTTTGGATAGAAACTTTGAAAATTTTTCGGAAATTTTTCAAAAAACACACATCTCAGGGACTTTTCCATCAAAAACACAAGGAAACCGCTGGCCATTTTTTTTCCATAATTGAAACTTTGGAAATTTTTCGGAAATTTTTCAAAAACGCACAATCTCAGGGACTTTTCCATCAAAAACACAAGGAAACCGCTGGCCATTTTTTTTTCCATACTGGGACTTTGAAAAATTTCACAAAATTCTCCACCAACCATCACAAGCAAACCCCTGGTATTTTTTTGAAAAACAACCAGCCACACACTCAGACAATTCTTTTTCTTCTCACAAAGTCTAAATCAACTTCCACAAAATGAATCCTCAAAACAACACCTTAGGCATAATAGCCAACATCTGCTCTCAAAGTACTCAAAGTTTAGAAAAGGAATTAAAAGACAGGAATATTTCTCCTTTCAACAAAACCAAAAACGTCCTGATTAAGTACGCAGCATTTCACAACAGGAAATACATAAAAGGGCTGCAATTTCAACCCGGCAGTATAATTGCTGACACAAACAGACACAATTTACGCAGGAAACATGTTACCTTTAAGGAAAACGACACAGTTTGGAGACGCAACAACACACTCTCACAAGGTGCTTTGTACTTCTCTGCAAAACTGGCTCCTCGCTTTGTTAAAGCAAAAGTGCTGAGAAAAATCTCAGATGTAGTGTATACCCTATCGGACGCCTCTGGTAAACACATCGGTAACTACCACGTGAAAGATATTGTCAAACTAGGAAGCGTGGACACATTGGACATCACCTTCACTAGGTCACACACACATAGCTAACAAACTTTTGGCTCTACCTTTGTCCCACGAGATTTGGCCCTCGTGCAGACAAACAGCATGTCTTATCGCGTTAGTTTCATATAAAAACTCGCATTTCGACCTCTGCAAGGTAACCTTCTCATTTTTTCTAAAAACACAGAAGTGTCAACTGTGGCTTTTAATCATTTCTCACCCATACATGCACTACTATGCTCTTTTGTATAAACCTTTTGTTATTTTTGTTTCTTTGTCACACCTCACCGTGTAATGTATATAAATTGTACTCATATTTTGTACATATTCTTCTCTGGAACTGATCATTCCAGTCAAGAGACTTTTTCCACCTCCAAAACGATTGATGCTCCCGGAGTCATGACCCTGGACATCAGTTGTCAGTCGTCACCATTCTGACACTTACGACACTAAATACATAACTATTTTTTGTCATAACTACCACAAAAAGTCACGTACAACATTGTATGTAAATGTTTTTTAATTCTCTCATGTTATCTGTTATTCACATTGTTTTTCACATTGTTCTTTCACATTTGTTCGTCACATTTGTTCCAATGGGTTCCATCGTACTTATAACAATGACCCTTTGCAACATACACCCAATTGAGGTGAATTTTCTACCCCTGTAACTTGTAATCATAATGCGTGTGTAAATTCCAGTTTGGTATCGTCATTTGATTCATGTTTACAAAGGTGTAACAATAAAAGTTACAATTACCTTTTTTAAAGTTTTTTCAGTTTTGTCTAAAAAATTGAATGGCGCTCAATATTCCCATTTGCTCTAATTTGTTGTTTTTTCAGAATTTGATATTGACACGTCAATTCTGAAAAAGGTTGTTGTAAAGGAGAACAAACGCCGTTTTGTCCTCCTCATCAATAACAATAACACCTTTCGGTCACATTGAGTATGTAAAGTCTTAAGATCTCAACTTTCTGACCCCAATTTGTTATATTATGTACTATATTTTGACTTAAATGACATTAATTTGCCTTGTCAAATACACCGAGCCAGGTCACTTATATTAAGTCATCCTGTGTCTCTAGGTGCCACTTGTATCAATTTGTATCATAAAGTTCACAACATTCGTGTTTGTGGCAATTTTGGCAACACCAAGTGTGTTCCCCGTTTTGTGTTTGGTCATTTTAAGTAAGTAAAACCCTAAAAGGTCTTAAATAAACCACTACAAACCTTTTTGTAAGCAAAGAGTTAGTAAAACCAAATAGGTCTCTTCTGCTATACCGTGTGTCTTGTGTAAGACATCTTTAGGCATATGTCTTGTATTATTGCCAACTAAAGCATAAACCCAACCAAAGGTTATGCCATCGTCTTTTTGATAATACCAATAGCCACTACTTGATTGTTTTTGACATTGTGTATGTATCTTTTTTCCGGTATTGAAATGGTACTTTTTTATTATTGAACGTTGATATGTTATTTTCATGATACATGAGAATGTTATAATATCCACCATGAGACGAGGGATCGTTATAAAATCTAACACTATACATGAGAATGTTATAATATCTACCGTGATACGAGAAGTTCGTTATAATTACTTTTTTACTGGCTCACATACACTGTGGCCAAAGAGATAATTTGTTCCATAAATGGTTATAAATATCTATGTTGTACCGTCCTTTCAATACTAGGGTTCTTTCGTAATTCGTTCAATTTCTACATGAGACGTGGAAACGTTATAATATTTACCATGATTCGTGCGAACGATACAATATCTTGTGTTGTTTTCTTTAAATAAGTTGACACTATGTACTTGTTCTACCAGACGTAGATCATTTTACCCTGACTTGTCGCCTTTAATTGGGACCCTTTTGTATTACTCATGACACTGAGGGAAATGTCCTTCACTGTAGTGAGAATTTTTTGTTCTCTTCAAACAAACATGAAGCTGTGCATTCAGCAATTTTTTTACGCTAACTGATACCTGTGGACTTCTTGTCAAGCGGACCCAAGAACCATCCACTATCCATTGACCATGGACTAGCCATCAGCTTCACTGTTGGTTATGAGGTATCGTGTCGTGGGAGTTAATTGAGACAGTGACACAAAACCACCTAACTCGTTGTCTGGGAAACGAATAAGAAAAACTCCCAGGTTTGTGAAGCTTGAGCAAGGGTCTGTCATGTTCTCACAAACTGTAGAAGATTAAAAACGACCCCTAATCTTTCACCAAATACACGTGAAAGATTAGATTGTTATTACTGTGTATTCTCCTTCACCTTTTCATCAAATTCATGTATATGTGTAAAGAGTTAGGAAATTTGCTGGTTGATATATTTCGTCCTCACATGGAGATCGAATTGAGAATTAGCTCAGTCACTATCAATTTTCGCTGCTCAAACCCTCCATCCTTCACCCTTCCATCAAACTCATGTATATTTGTAAAGAGCTAAGAAATCTGCTGGTTGACCACATTTCGTTCTCTGAAAAAGATCGAACGGAGAATCAGCTCCATCACCAGCAGACCTTCTCGCTCAACGCCATTTTTTCCTCATCCCTCATTATTCTTGAGGTTAATTTCATGAATCTGGAAGGTGTACCCTACGCACATAGCGTATCGTCTGTCTTTAAGACAATCTTTATCCATGAAATCTGCTTCAAAAACTTCCTCTTCACCCCATTCCTAGGTAATCAACACATTTCTTGTAATTTTGAAAGTCGTAAGTTGTTATTGCTCAAGCGCTAACACCGGCCATGGAAGGCCAACTTCTTTCAGAAACTTGGTGTTACTACGGCACAACCACCTACCTGTACCTTGTAAATCAAATAGGTAACCTCACGCCAGTCGTGATAGTTTTTTTGTCTCCCCAATCTCGGGATACTCATGGTATAGTCAGCATAATAGATCTCTCTCTACTCTCTCCTCTCTAACCAACAACGTTTTTTGTCTTTTTGTCTTTTCTCTTAAACACAATTTGTTTCTCTCCAAACGTTTTTTCATCATTGGTCTACCAGGCAGGTAAACTTCAAGAATTTTGACTATAATAATAACCTGTCCCCGGATTAAAAAGAAGACCAGCAGCCCTCCTCATCACCTGCAAGCTGAGCTTCACTTCTTTGCCGCCTTCACTTCCATCACTCACTTCTCTCCAATCTCTGCGTACCAAAAAACACCCGACCGCACCCAAATTAGGTGTGAGTCGTGCGTGCAGTAGCAAATCAAGTTGTCTCATCATTCAAACCACATTCAAAAGAACCAACCTCAGAGCATGCCAGCTCAAGGTTAGTTATGTTCCTGCAATCAACTACCTGCCGTTTGTACAAATCAACCATTTGCCGTTGTGCAACCAACCACTTGCCGTTGTGCAATCAACTATTTGCCGTTGTGCAATCAACCACTTGCCATTGTGCAATCAACTACCTGCCGGTTGTACAAATCAACCACTTGCCATTGTGCAATCAACTACCTACCGTTTGTACAAATCAACTACTTGCCATTTGTACAGATCAACTACTTGCCGTCGTACAATCAACTTCGGGCCATTGTACAAATCAACCACTTGCCGATGCGCAAACTCAACATAATAGCCATCACACGCATCAATCATCAATCAACTTACTGGTATTACTCCATGTCTTTACCAACTTCATTTCACCTTGACAACCACTGCCCCACCACATCAGCATAATGGAATTCACGCTGGTACAACATCAGAACCCGGACACTTCCGGCCCTCAGCATCACCATCTCTCAACCACAACCAAGAAGCACAGTTCAATTTCTATGGCCCTAGTGATACTTGAGTGCAATCTCAAATGGGTCAAGTTACAGTGAAAGTGTAACTTAAATAACTTCAGTGAAATTACGTCTACTTGGTACTCAACGAACACTACGCTCTTCAAACGTAGCTTACAGACCAATGAAATTTTAGAGTCAGGTTGTTGTCTTTTCATCACTGCATAACCTTGTATGTTTGTCTTTTCATCACTGCATAACCTTGTATGTTTGTCTTTTCATCACTGCATAACCTTGTATGTTTGTCTTTTCATCACTGCATAACCTTGTATGTTGTCTTTTCATCATTGCATAACCATGTACTCTTTCTTCTTTGTTTTTTTTTTGTAAATCAACTTTTTTTTCTCTCTCTACTCACCTCACGACAAGATGAAGAGGATTTTTAGCGCCTAAAGCTTCATTACCACGTCGCCTTTTACTGGCGGAGGGGAAATGTGTTACGTAATACAGTCTCCCTATTGTTAAATAGGGCATGGTTGCCCCAACTTCCCCTCACCGCGTGTGTCGAACACGCCGCCAGATGGTCAAAATACGTGACCGGCACAGACCACACGCAGCGCCGCGGCCACAAGCTAATCGCCTCGCCGCGCTCCGACAGTCTAGCTCCGACCTCAGCCTTGACCGCATGGTCGCTCGCGGAAACGATCTACCCGCCAATGACTTGCATAAATTACGCAATAACGAACGCGATCTCGTAACAGTTTCCAAACTAGAGGCATTTCGCTAATCGACTTACAATCATGTTTACTATTACGGCTCGAGCTAACTCAATGGAGTCCCGTTCCCGTGTAAAACCCCGAGTGCATATCTCTGCCTCAACTGTCCCGCCGCCTGTGAGCGCGGGAACGTCTGGCTCAACATGATGCCCCATACCACTCCTCAAGACGAATCGTAAGCTTTCAACCTATCCCCTTTTCTTGTGTTCAATTCTCGTAAATTCATGTAGAATCCACGCTTGATCCGGTCGTCATAAATTAGTAGAGAGAAGTAGTAGGGAGATCTATGTCAACCTGTATTTCTCGAGACATTTAATATACCTTGTGCCTTACTACCCATGTGTTATTATTATGTGATAAACCTACCCTTTGACCTCCTAACCGATGGACGAGCCTGATGACCAAAGAAGCTGCCCGCCCCTGATAGTACACGAGTCGCCTGCTCTACCATTTTATCTGAGCTTAGCCAATTTAATAACCAGGTTCGATTCCCGGTTTAACCATATGTTAGCAGTGTATAGTTGGTTATAATTAGTATAGCTTGAAATAAAGGATAGTTTTTTCTCAGTATTCTCTTCCAAAAATACTTGCATCCACCAATTTTAACTTTTCTACATAGAAGGCGGTCTGTGGCAGGACAACATCTACCTGGGCCCACTAGTAGGTATATAAAAACACATGCGTATTCGAATGCAACGTTGTATCAAAATTTCAAAGCAATCGGTGACGAACTTTAGGATTGTTATTCAAATAGATTACATTTCAACGCCTTTCCGTATTTTAAAGAGATGACCGTATTTTTATACAAATAATGACTGCACTATATACAAACTCTGGTACACACAACAATACCGTTGACACGTAGCCATAAATAAACCACTCACCACGTAGCATAAATAAACAACTCACGTAAGTAGATAATGTTGTGTCAATTCATTTGTTTTCAGTATCTGACACAGGGAACTAAATGTACCTACTTATTGATTATTTTACGTTATAACACCCTCAACGGTTCACCACCTGATAATAAATTAAAGTAAAGGGAAGTATTCACCATAAGGACCAACAATTGAAGACTGAATACAAATTATACTTGTTCTTTTACTAAAAAATAACACAAGCGTAACCTCACAAAGTAGTATGATGTACAAGTAGTTTTTTGTTACTAAAATAAGATATATTTTTCAATTTGTAAATAGTTCATTTCTGCTGGCAAATATGCGCACACTACTTGGCTAAGCCATCAAAATTTTACTGGGGATTTTTTTAAATATCATTATAATAATACTTTAGCCGAGAATAATTTACGGGAAAGTTAGCGATTCTCTGAATAAGTAGGAACTTATCTACTCGATTGACAAACAATAGGAATGGAAGCTGTATTCCACGATACTGCTGTGGAAGGAAAACTAAAAAAAAAGTCAGACAAAAATATTGAGTCCGAAACGCGCTACCAAAGTCTCCACTCGAGGAAGAGTGGGGCCCTTGCAGTAACGGCGTACAAAATTCTTAACTAACTAACTAACTAACCATCACGCCGTTTCCCCGCAGGGGTAGGCAGAGAGGACGGACCGCCAAACAACTCGGTCTTGGCACACACTCCTTGCCTCATTCACATTCATACATTGTCTCATACATACTCTTCTATTGTTCTGACTCTTGACATGGCCCGACTCAAGTATCTGATTCACTTGGTCGTGCCATCTCTTCCTCGGGCGTCCCCGACTTGGTAGAGATAGCCCATACCTTCTGGAATGCTATAAGTTGTTCGTACCGAACAAATACAGCCAGGGACGGCACCATGATCTGCTATGTATCCCACGTGGCAGAACGGACGTACTGGCTCGGCATAGTATGACCCGAGGTTTGCCGCTGTTAAACAAAGCCTCCAAGACTATCGATATTTATAATAGTAGCCTTGAAAAATTCAAGAGGCATGTCAATGCCAAAAATCACTATTTATAACTTGTTATTTCTATTATTTTTTCTTTCATTTTTTCGTATCGTCTATATGTAGTTAATGTAACATGTGTATTGTAAATGGACACAGTCTGCAATACACAAAACAAATATATATATATATGTAATATGTATGTATAATTATACAAAATATAAGGCAGTAACAAAAAAATCCCACAAAGGCGAAGCCTGTGCGTGGGCATTATAAGGTATGTATTCAAAAGAGTGGTGGTTACATTATCTATGGTTTAAATGAAAAAAGAAATATGTATTTAAAAATATATATATATACTACCTATAGTTAGGTGGGTACTTATCGGTGGGAGTACTGCTAGCATGATTGTTTTCGTCCGTTAATATTTCAGGATGAAGTTTAAGTTTAATATGATCTTACTGGAGTTTTTGCGTATTTAATAAAAAATCAGTTTAAAATAAGTTAAACTTTTTTTTAATTTTGATGGTAACATATTATCATTTATAGGTATCATATTCGTAGTATAATTTATAGAAAAATTTCTCTCACTTCCAGATACTTTTTTACCCAGCTTTTGACATTTATTTTATACGAGTTTAGGTTTTGGCACATCTTGATGGAACTCGGCAAGGAATTAAACAATTTTGGGCCAATATAGTTTATGTGTCTTTGGGCTAGCCTAGTTTTGCAGTGAGGCACTGTGTACACGCGTATGTTGTGTCTCTGGCTAGAATGATTTGGATTTTTACAGAAATTATAAGGACGAGTGTATATAAATTTAAGACATTGGACACCTTAGTTCCATAATGTCAGTTTCTTAATGATAGACTTCTGAATAATTTCTAGTGGTTTCACATGGTTATCGTATGTTCTTCCTCAGGCGATTATTCCGTAGGAAATGGAGGAAAGTACCAACGCATCATAAACAAGCCTCATGGTTCTTATGTTAACGATATTGATCATGCGTTTGAATATGTAAATTAGGTGAATCAATTTATTGACAGTTTTTTCTATGTTCATCATATGTGATAAGTCCCTTTGAGTTGACAGACAATAGTTACACCTAGGTATTTGATACAACTTCCTAATTTTACATCATCGCAGTTTGAGCATGTCGCAGGGTTACAATTAAAATTATGGAACTTCAGGTAAAGATTATTTTTAGGGGATGCCTTTTGGGAATTATAGAAGGGAATAAAAACGGTTTTCATAATTTAGACTAAGAAGATTTATGTCTAGCCAATCTTTGACTATTGCAATGCATTTGTTGGCTTTACTTATTGTATCTTCCCATGTTTTACCTAGTACTGTTATTGCAGTATCATCGGCAAAAGAGAGAATTTTACCTGGTATTAATATGTTGCATAGGTCATTGATGTAGATTAGAAAGAGTAGTGGCCCTAAGACAGTTCCTTGAGTAACACCATGTTTTACTAGATCGTAAGCGCTCAAGGTTGATCCTATTTTTGTGGATTGTTGGCGATTTAATATGTAGCTTTTTAATAGCACGAGATTTTGTTTTTGATACCAACGTTAGAGATTTTCTTTAATAGAATTTTATTCAAACGCTTTCTTTAGGTCTAAGAAAATCGTTAGAGTCTAGGTTAGAGTATATGTTTTTGGTTAAACTAAAGATAGCGCCGTCGGTGGAAAGGTTTGGTCTAAAGCCATATTGATTAGCTGAGAGGATTGAATTAGATTCTAGAAAATTCATAATTTGTTGTTTTAAACACTTTTCGAAGATCTTGGATAGTTGCGAAGTTAGAGTGATAGGACTATAGTTATCTGTTTTGCATTGAGATCCGGATTTATGTATTGGAATGATGTGGGAGAGTTTTAAATTGTCGGGGTAAATGCTATGTCTGATGCAACTGTTAAAGATGTGATGTAATGGGATGATTATGTGTTTTTTAATTGATTTGATTGTGGTATTGCTTAAGTTATCTGGGCCATTTTCAGAATTCTCTTTAAGCTTGTCAATTTGTTTTAAGATTTCAGGTCTTTTTATTTCTCTGGATGTAGAAAGCTCAGAGGTAGTGTTTTAAGTCTCTGAAAGGCCGGGAAGAGTTTGATTTGAGTGAATACTAAGATTGGGATTATTATCCATAAAGGTTGAGGCGATGTTTGTAAAGAAGTAATTGAAATTGTTAGCAATGCTCTCGGCGTCTTCGATGGTTTCGCTATTGTCAGTAATGATTTTTTGAGGAATTTTGTGGACCTTTTGATTTCTATTTGTAATTTCATTAACTCTTAAACCCTACCTGGGGTACTGGAGTACCCCCCTGGTGTTTAAAATATCAACAATTTTAACAATATTGCACTGTTGCAAAAATCGCTCTAGCTAATCTACTTTCGATAATTGGCGCGTAAGTACTTCAGGAAGCCGTCACCGCCCGGCAAGTGCAGTCGCGTCCACGGGTGTTCCGGGGTACCCCAGTACCCCGTGGTAGGAATACTGTTAGTTCTTCCTTCCAGTTATACATGAATTACTGAGGGTGTTTTTCGACATCTCTCTGGTAAGTTTACACATTATTTATGATTTACTTTACTTTGTGATAATCGTTATGGAGTACAGTGTTGATAGGGAGGTCCTGCGCCCAATAACGAGACATTCATGGACTAATAATTATAATGTGTTATGAATGTAATGACAGTGTATGCAGTGTAATGAGGTGTCTGTATTGTTTTCAAATATGGCATACCAGACTCGAAGTCTTGGGGGGGAGGGTTGAATTGCAGCTGCTTTGTTGGTATCTGATGACGAAAAGCTCAACCTAGGAGAAGATTCAGAAGATGAGCCCAACGGTGTTATCGAGGATTTCCGGGACCATTCTGAAGTCGCACCTCGTGAAGACAGTGATCAAGATAGTGTGGAAGGAGATGAAGAGTATTTAGTGCCTGACAATGACTGGGCTGGTATAAATGAAGACGGCAGGCGCTTGGTTGATTCTCCATTAGTTATGTATGGAAAAGGTCATAATAATCGACAAAAGTTGACTGGTTTTAAGCCTTCTCGCTTAAGAATGCCTCGCCGCAATATTTTGTTGCACCCACCTGGTAACGTGTTAACAGAAACCTGACATGTGACAATTGGTTTACATCTATACCCACAGACAAGAAGTTACTGGAAAATGGTATAACATTAGTTGGAACTGTAAAGAAGAATAAACGAGAAATTTCTCCTGTTTTCTTGGACACTAAAAATCGAGAGAGATGCACATCAATGTTTGCCTACGACGGACCTCTTACACCTTTGTCGTATTGTCCTCTGAAGTCAGCTAAGAAGAAAGTTGTTGCCATGCTGTCCACCATGCATGACAGCCCTGAAAAGGATAATGAAGTGTACCTTCCAGAAATAATACATTTCTATAATAAAACCAAATGCGGGGTGGATGTGTTCGACCAACTTTGTAAGAAGTACTCAACGTCCAGGAAGATCAAAAGGTGGCCCGTGTGTCTCGTCTACGGGTTGCTAAATGCCGTTATTGTCAACTCTTGGGTCTTATTCAAGCTGTTAACTAACATTGATGAAGAGAAAATAACCAAGCGGCGTGAATTTCTTAAGAGTTTGTCAATGGCACTCATAAAGCCTCATATGAGTGCAAAATTACAATAGCAAAGTTTACCCGGGATATCAGAGAAACTATACGTGCAGTCTTGAATATTCATAGTGAAGATCATAGGCCGGTCCCTAATAATCTCAAACCTGGTCGCTGCTGTTTTTGTCCGTGCACAAAGGACAGAAAATCTCGATCTGTCTGTAACACTTGTCGCCGCCATATTTGTGTTGACCATCAATACAAAATCTGTCCTTCATGTAACGACAAAAATGTCTATTAGTTTTTATTAATAAATTTTATTGTCTTTTCTCATTACTTTGCCATAATAAAAATAATATTTTTAAAAATATCAAAGACTTTTATTTTATTCATTTTTTTGCGCGGGGTACTTCAGTACCCCGTGGTAGGAATAATTACATTCCCAGAGTGGTAGGGTTTAAGAGTTAATGACTTTCCATGTTTCTTTTCATCGGTGTGCGCATTGTGTAATTGTGTAGAGTAGTATTGTTGTTTTTTTATGATTGTGTTTAAGTATTTTCTAAATATAATATATTCATTAAGTTTGGAATGGTTCTGTTCTACATTGTTTGATGTGCAGTGTTTTTCGTGATTTTTATAGATTTTGAAAACTTTGTTTCTGTGTTCTATTGAGATTATAAGTCCGCGCGTAATCCATGGTTTTATGTGTTTATGCTTACTTTTTGGTGGTGATATTGGTTCATGACTTTTTATAATATATTTTTGTATTATTTCCTAGAAATTATTCATAGCTAAATTTGGGTTATCGTTGGATAAGACGGCATAATATTATTTGAAAGCTACACCAGAAATGAATTTTAAAAGATACGACAGTCAAACACACAAAAAACAATACATGAACGGACACATAAACCGCAATAAGATTACCTATACCATTATGTTACATCGATAATATTCGAGCGCCACAATGTACCTACATCATATATTATTATTTTATATTACAACTTCCTAATATCAACCTTTTTACCATGTAGGTACTTACGTTTTTAGATTATTAGATATTTTTTATTATTGTCCCATTAGATATTTGTAAGAGATGCCTTAGCTTCAAATTTCCATTATTGCCAACGTTTTAGGATATTAGCTTTCATCCTGAAATATTAACGGACGAAAACAATCATGCTAGCAGCACTCCAACCGATAAGTACCCACCTAACCTTGAAACGTTTAAATCAAATTAACTTAACAATTTACGTAGATCTAAACAATGATTTCTTTATAATTTATCTATTCTTTTCATTCCAATTCTTTTACTCACACTATGTAATATAACTTTTAATATCTACTTGCTTATCTGTATCTTAATCTTATATCTGATCTGTAACTTATCTAAATTGTAACCTTGACTGGTTTATTCTGTATTACCACACTAACAGTTTAAAAAAATTAACCCGTATAAATGTATGTTTAATAAATAAAATATTTTTTTAAACAAATAACAACAAATTAATAATATTGTAACAATAGCCTTTTATTACAAGTTTTCAAACCTTGCTACATAAGCTAAGCAATTATTAAATGTTTTTAAAATACGTGCTTAATTTTTGGCGAGCGATATCTCTTTTTAGGTATTTTTTTTTAAATATTAAAACTAAAAAGACAGAAGATACTAGAACGATGATGTCACGTGTGATCTCTCAGTGACACTAGTTTTAAAACACTATTGAACACCAACTAAATGTTACTTATTGGATCGAAATTCTATTTAAATGCGTGAAATCGATGATTGATCTATTAGCTATATTTTAAAGGACACACGGCTAGTTCATTAGTTTATTGACGAAATACAACAAATTCTAGCAAAATTCACTGACTTGGTGACTACAAATATGTATAAAAACATACAAACGAAAATTAAATGTGAATATATTAAATTCATGGCTGAAAAAAAAATTGTATCTTGCAAAAACAAAAACACCCTAAATATAAACAGGCATCCTGTGCTGATCTTATTTTATACACTAAGGATGGGTTGTTTCAAAGAATTTACACAATTCATCAATTTTCAACGTTCATTTGCGAGTTCTGAGAATGTTCTATTCAAGTTTTGTTAATATAGGCCAGTTACTTGACAGAAGTGAAATACTAACAGAACTTAAAAATTAACTTTAAATTAGAACAATTGCTCAAATTCTTTGAAACAACCAGTCCCAAGTAAAATACATAACATGGAAATAAAATTTTAAGCGTTCATCACACATGAATATTTCAGTATAAACGAAATTAAAAACATTAATTTTATTTTGTGACTCCCGTTCATTCAACTCTAGAACTTTTGCTTAGAATTTAATTATGATCATTTTAAAATTATAAGGGCTTTTTCAAAGAATTCAGACAGTCATAAATACTTACAAATAACGTTTTAAAAAGAGAATATTTTATTGGAAATTTTCAAGATTCGTACAGATTTGTCGAGAATTGAAACTATCCCAGGTTCTTCACGGGTCAGCAATAGTAAATAGATAAAATATAATAATAAATAAAAAAAATTAACACTACACGATGATACAATGTTTAGGGAAAGAAAGAAGTTTCCAGAAGCTGAACCAGAACCAGACCCCTCGCCTCACCCTGGACAAAGGACTACTCTACCTCTACATGAACCAGAACTGTCTACCTCAAACTGCTTGGCAACAGTCTACATTATATTATGAAAAGTCTCTTCAACTCGGATGTTCTCCCTTAATGCATGGTGAAAGGAGCTACACTAACGTCTCCGTGGATAGGACCTCCATCCTGCTAGGCAACTCCCAAAGGCAATTAATAAAAACAAATTTTTAAAATCCGACAGTTCAAACACAAAAAAAAAACAAAACATACACGAACACCTGTAATGCAATAAGATAGTACCATTCTGTACTTTTCATATTGATAATATTTCGTGCGCCACAATTTATTATTATCCAACATATATTATTATTTTGTATTACAACTACCTAATGTCAAACTTTTTCGCCACAAAGGTACTTCCTTTTTTATTCCTCTGATATAATTTTTCTATAAGATATTTGTAAGAGGTGACTTACCTTAAAATTTCCAGTATTGCCACTGTTTTAGGATATTTGTTTTTCATCCCGAAATATTCAAAGACGAACACAATCATGCTAGCAGCACTTCCACCGATTAGTATAAAAATACTGCCACGAATGTGCTTCATTTGCACCACAATGCGATCGTCCCGGTAAATCCGCTTGGATTTTATAAATTTCTCAGCGTCACTTAACCATTTGGCCACTAGACCAGAATCTGCTAGGGCTGCTATTTTATGAATAAATCTATTGGCATCAGGAAAATTTTTAGCCATCGCCATAGTCAACAATTCCTTCTTAACTGGCCTCTAAGCAACATGCACATGTTTTAATGATTTATTAAATCTTGCCAGTTCTACGTCAAAGTAATTTTTGTTAATAAACATCGCAAACATTTCACCGTTAGTAATGTTCAAAAAAATTTCATCTTTTTCCACGATTCAAGACCGGTAAACCATTTTTTCATCGCATTATCAATAACAAGTTCATAAAAGTAAATTCCACCATACGGGATGTTGTTTGCTATTATTTCCTCAATCGATTCAGGAAGCACCTCGTGCAAATCTGAAAGGATATATTTGAACAATGCTCCCAAATACATGTTCCTCACAAAAAACGAAAATAAAATAAATAATATTGTAAATGTTAAATGTCTGTTTGTACTGCATCATAATGACATGTTCTTCTTTATGTGTAACATATGTATGGTGTTCTTATACATATACATTCCACATATATACATATATGTGAAATGTATATGTATAGCATCTATATAAACTGCTTGCTTCAGATGTCTTATAGTGTTGGCTAACGGATGTATTATTTTAATGAAAAATGTTATTTTTAATTGTCAAGTCTCTCTGACAGCCCTGAATTGTTGAAGCTACTTTGCCATACCCTTGGGCCGTAGAGGCCAACTGGAGATAAATTTGATTGTAACAATAAACTCACTACTATTTGCGTTATTATAATATTTTGCTAGATTATATCTGTTGGCAAGTCACCTTTCCTGTATATTTTATCCTGTTTAAATAAAAAATTTTCTATTATTGTAGAATTCTATGCCTTAAGAAAATTTCAGCTGTATCACATTCAATGTCGTTTTGTATACATATTGTTGTGTTCTTAAATGTAATACTAATATTCGCCTATGTACCACTGTGTACTTATAATCTCATGTATCACATTATTGTAAAAGCCTTTTATGGCGTTTAATAAATAAATAAAATAAAATTGATAACCTGCGAAAAACACTTCCTTCAAATTTAACGGTCACAGACGATCCCAACAGTATACCCAATATGTCTAAAGAAGTCATACTATCAAAACGAATGTGTCGTTCAGATAATATCTTACTCCTGCAACCGTAAATCATATTAACAATAAAACAAGCAAATAATATAATAAACCACACAACAAAATCGAATGGCTTAAATAAAATCTTTTTGGTGCAGGAAGAAACATCACAAATTCAAGCATTTCATATGGAATGATATGAAGTTTTTCCATTCGTTCTGTGGTCACGAGCGACGATAAAAAAAATTTTTTTCTTCAAATGGCTTCACGGTAGTTAGTTTTCCCGGTTCAACAATTTCTGGTTTAAATTCAACAGTGAAATTGTAAGACTTCTCCAATATTTTCAAAATATTCGCCTCTATTCCGGAATATTCTTTGTGGTTTTTATCGGTATTGTTCATCGTGAAGGGAGGATGGATGCGTGAAATGACATTCAATGTACACTTGAGAAGGTTCAAATTTGCTTTCCGGTCATCTATAAAGAAGTCTATAGGGACATCATTTTCTATGGATATTCTCTTCACTGTAATGCCTTCGCAGGAGTCGACGTAAGGTCTATAAGTAAAAACGTTGAATTTATACTGAAACGCATTTTTTTTAATTTCCAGTGGTTATGAGTTATGAGTGAATGGAGAAATCCAAATGAATACTGACTTTAAATCAAAAATTACAAAGAAGATATTCCTAACATTTAACATTATATTGGTCGTTACTTTTCTATGAAAACTCAAATGACTTTCAATAATAATGGTTTAAAATGTACGAAAATAATTTGATATTGAAACAATCTCTGCTTCTCCATTGTTAACCTTGAGATCATTAATCACTTTTGATAAGTATTTCATAACTACATAATTATCATAATAAATTATATATATGCCAACCTGATACATCAGACATGTTCAAGCAAATGTTGACAGCGTATGGAATTTGTTGTTTCCAAAAGAAAAAATATGTAAAAAGTTCCATAATAAGCAGGGTAGATATGATTTTAATGTTTTGGCCTGATAAATTAGTAATAAAACTTAGGCAAGTAAACCTAGATAGGAGTTCCAGAAATATCTTTGTCAACTTACACAAAAAATTAATAAATACTGCCAAAAGAAGAAGTCAAAAACAGAATGGCTCCATTACAATAAAAGTGGAAAACTCTAATAATACTATTAAAGAAAACTTCAAAAACAGGAAAACATGTTTATTTTTTACAGATAATATAATAAATCACTGAACATTGGGTTCAGTTAGGTGAAAAACAATTGCAATAAAAATAAATTTGAAATTAAGTCAAAGGTAATATTTATTTTTCGGAATAACTTTATTGAGTAAAACCTCAAATTGTAATATATAAATATTGAAGACAATATTAGTGATTTCTAAACGAAGATCTGAAACAGAAAAATCAGAAAAGGAAACGGTCACATCTGGGACAACAGATGTGACCGTTTCCTTTTCTGATTTTTCTGTTTCAGATTTTCGTTTAGAAATCACTAATATTGTCTTCAATATTCAAAGGTTATAATTTTTAAATGTGATGTTTATCATCGAAATTGGTGAAATCCAAAAAAAATCACAGTATATGAACAATGGGAATATATTCTCTACATTTACATTACGTTACTTCATGGATATCAAAAAAGACCATTATTTCCTTCATCCAAACTGCAAAAATAAGATCTTTGACAAAGCATGTTTGCTCTTACACTGAAGGTTCGACAATCGATAGCATCGTCGACTTATACGTACAACCATATCCTCTTGATGACGCTTTTTTTTTAATTTCAACCCAGAAAAATTCGACGATGAACACAACAATGCTTGCAGCACTTCCAGCCACTAGTATAAAAATGCTTCCCTTGATATGCTCCATCTGTAATACGACGGGATCGTCCCGATAAATAAGTTTGGATTTTAAAAATTTATTTTCGGCATCACCGATCCATTTGGACAGTAGGCCAGAATCTTGAAGGGAAATTATCTTGTGTGTAATTCTATTGGCATAAGGATTGTTCTTCGGAATCATCATAGTCACTAATCCCGTCATGACTGATGTCTTAGAAACATGTACATCTTTAAATGATTTTTTTAACTTCGCCAGATCATAGTCCAGGTATTGACGGGCATACATCATCGCAAACATTTCTCCGTTTGAAATATTCATAATTTTTTCATCTATCTCTGCGTACGAAAGAGAAATGAACTCTTTTCTTATCGTTTCATCAATGACATATTCAAAAACGTAACTACCGCCATACGGTATGTGTTTTTCGATTATTTCGTCTAAAGATTCGGCAGGCCTCTCGCGCACATCAGAAACGACATATTTAAACAAAGCTCCCAAATACGCGTTCCTTACGAAAAAAATAAACAAAATAAATAATAACGACAATATGCTAAATAAACTTCCTTCAAATTTAACGGTCACAGGCGATCCCAACATTACACCCAATACGTCTAAAGAAGTCATCCTATTAAAGCGAATGTGTCTTTTAGATAATATCGCTTGCCTGTAACCGTAAATCATGTTGGCAATGAAACATGAAAATAATATTATAAACCACACAATAGGGTTGAAGGGTTTAAATAATTTCTGCAAATTATTTAATCCTTTTGGAACAGGAAGCAAAATTACATAGTTATACATTTCATAGGGAATAATGAGAAATTTTTCCATTCTTTCTTTGTTTATTATAATCGACGATGACACAAGAAATGTTTTTTCTTCAAACGATTTTATGACGCTTAGTTTTCCTAGTTCAACAACTTCGGGTTTAAATTCAATAGTGAAATTGAAAGACTTCATCAATATTTCCAAAATATTTACTTCTATTCCGGAATATTCTATGTGGTTTTCATCTGTATTATTTATCAAGAAAGGTGGCTGGGAGTGAGTAATAACATTCATGGTACAATTGAGAAGGTCCACATTTGCCTTCCAATCATCTATGAAGTGGTGTAAGGGTTCATCACTCCTAAATAAAATCCTGTCAATTTTAATGGCTTCGCAAGAGTCGACGTAAGGTCTGTATGTAAAAACATTGAATGCGTCTCCGACAGCCATCGCATCGACAGTTACAATGAAAGTATTCATCAGAGAGAACCTCCAACTGCATTCCGCTACTTCTTGTACACATGTATTTCCACAATCTGGGTTTAAAACTCCAATCACCACTTGATTAGGATGTTTTTGGTACTGAATACAAGTTTCTTTCAAAACATCAAACAGTTCTTTAGAATTTCTCGTTAGCACGATTAAATTCCTTCCTTGCCTGTTCAGCAAAACGCTGTCATTGTAGCACTTTAACGACACTTCCATTCGGTATTTAGACAGTGAGGATATACTGTGGATTAATTTAGTGGCAGCAAACGTTATATCTTTATTGTTTGAATTAAAAACAAAGTTAATGTCCCCCGTCATATTGACATATTTCAGAATGTCGATGGTCACAGATGATATTTTAATAATATGAACATCTTCTTCTGGAACAGGCAGTGATTGTGTCAATAATATCACGCTGAACGTAATAAAAATCGTTGCAATATACATAATACAAGTGTATTTATTATCGCAGCATGTAAGTTTACATGTATCCCTATTAACATACTGAAGAGTGAAATGCGTAAGTCGAATTGAAACCTTTTTATTAGTTATTGCTTTTATGCCAGATATTATAATGAAAGTGACTACAAATAACCAACACACACAGGTGAAAAACATTAACTAAACATGACAAGACGTGTATAAATAAAAAAGTTTTTCCGCTTTTTCAAATTATACTGTCAGGATTACCTCAATTTCATAATAATGATTGTCATGTATTGCCATTCAGGCAAATTTCTTCGCTTTTGGAGAACAATTAGGTATCACATAAATCATTTTTACCTTGCTTTTGTGGTGAGAAATATGATTTGTAATACATTTTCTACTGAAAAAAAAAACTTTTTTTCCTTATCAAATTTTAGTTACAAAAAACGTAAGGTGAACCATTTTTTTTAAGTTTAAAAATTTATAATTTCAAATAATATACGCTTATTTCAAAAACTGTTTTAAGTTTTCGGGTACATTCAGAAATATTTAATTTATTTATTGCAAAGCAGAAATACTCCCAACTTCTGACAGAATATGCGAGTCCCTAGGAGTAGAGAATACACAATAGAATCTTATTATTGCTTTCACAGTTTTCACTCCAGTTTTCTTCCGCATCTATTGTGATCTAATAATTATTGTTGGTTATTTGTGTTTTATTTGAACATATCATTAATCTGTCGGTCTGATTCACCGAACCTTTCTACCATTATTGTCATCGCTTTCAACAATTCTATAATATTCATGACATCTTTCACCTGGACAAATCTAAGAAATATATGTAAATATGTGATCATATTTGACGGAGTGGGCCATAAAAGAGAATTTGCTTTATTTTGTAATAGGTATCTTCCTTAAAACACAAACTTATTCAGGATGAAGCAGTGAAAGATTTTAGACAATATCTCTTCATGGTGAGAGGTTTGTATAGGTTTGTATTTTTCCACCTGCTGCGGCGGCCTACCGTGGCAGATCGGATCAGGAGATCATAGATGAGGGAGACCATTTGATCTCTCCAGATAGACTCTCTCTACCCATAGCCTTGCATTGCAGTGGGAGTGATGGATTTAATACGTCTGTCAGTCTTGGACATATTAACCCCCGGATTTCAATTCACCCCTCAATTCACCCCTCAATTCACCCCCTGAGCAGCGGACACAACACCCAGTAGCGCAATGAGACAAACAATTATATTGTATTCATGACATCTGTCACCTTGAAAAATCTAAAAAAATATATGTCAATATCATATTTGACGAAGTGGGCCATAAAAGAGAATTAACTTTATTTTTTAATTGGTACCTTCCTTAAAGCACAAACTTATGCAGGATGAAGCAGTCAACGATTTTAGACAATATCTCTTCATGGTGAGAGGTTTGTATAGGTCAGTTCTTGGCGGCTTACCGTGGCAGGTCGGATCGGGAGAGACTGGTTGAGGGAGACCATTTGATCTCTCCATCTAGACTTTCTCTACCAGTGGGAGTGATGGATTCATACGTCCGTCACTCTTGGACATATTGCCCCCGGATTCCTATTCACCCCTCATAACTTTTTCCTTCCCGGAACTTCATATCCTTCCTTTCCCTAATAATGACGTTCCACACAGCATCCCCAAAGACGAACTAGGCTTTGAGTGATTTTTTTTCTTGAGGGTCTCTTTGGTGAGCTAATGCAAAAAAATCTTTTCACTATTACAATATACGTAGAGAAACTTTATTAGAAAAAAAAAATTTCAATATTACCCTTCTAACGTAAATACTGGTATGCCTTTCTTGAAAGACTTGAGTTTTATACGGACAAAACTATGTATCCATATTTATATTGCGTATGTATGGGCGCAAACAAATAATTTGTCTTAACAGAAAAACTCAAAAACACCAGGATTGGACCAAATACGTATGTATGATATAAAAAAACATGTGAAAATTCTGAGCCCAGTAATTACTCATTTTATAAACACAATAATTGATACTTGCCAAATACCTGAAGGATTAAAAACTAGTATTGTTAGACCTATTTTTCTTCACTTTTCAAAGGCTTCTCCACTTTTTAAAGGCGGTGATCATTCAATTATAAATAATTACAGACCTATTTCCTTATTACCTGATTTGGAAAAAAATCTCGAAAAATAAATATAGCAATATACCTAGATGGATATTTAAATAAATTTGGTATCATTGACGGTAATTAATGGTATCATGTCCACGGGTTCCAGAAAAAAAAGCTGTGACGCACTACTTAATAATTTTTCTAATTTCATAAACACCCAGCTCAACTCTCAAAAACATGTACTTGTACTCTTTATTGATTTCTCTAAAGCCTTTGATACACTATGCTATAAACAAATAATAAAATTTCTACAAATTATTGGAATCCGTGGTAAACTGCTTACTTTTTTTAATAACTACTTATCAAATAGAAAAATGAAGGTCAAAATATTGAATGAGATGAGTTAATCTAAATTTGTAAGGTCTGATGTCCCACAGGGGTCAATTTTGGGTCCAAAATTATATATTATATATGTCATAGCTATGTCGAAACTATTTAGAAAAGCGCGCAGATTCATTTTCGCAGATGACACCGCACTTGTAGTATCTAATGAAAATCCTCAAATAGCGATTCAAGAATTGCAAACCGACTTCGATGAACTGCTAAAATGAGCACACGATGTAGGATTGGTTATAAATGTAAAGAAAACAAAATGCATGTATATCAGATCACCAAGTTTGAAAATGTGGAATATTCCCAAACTAACCGCACATAACTTTGCATCGATAGAAAAATAATATCTAACTGCCAATGTGAGAAAATTGATTTTGTCAACGAGTATACTTATCTGGGATTAAAAGTAGATAACACATTTAAATGGGATAAGCAAGTTACTAAAATATGTAACCAGCTAAGAGCTCTAGCAAACAGTTTCTATAAATTAAAATTTGTCTTGCCTCATAGCACACTCAAACTAGTATATTTCTCTTTAGTAGAATCTATTATCTAATCTATCTATGGAATAAGAAGCTGGGGAAATACAAGCATGACATATATTAAGTATGTACAAAATTTGCAAACCTCTATCATTAAAAAAAATTGTATCACCTAATATGTATAGACAAAGACACAATGTGCAACTCTTATATTGTGCTGAGGGCCTGCTCCCAATAAAAAGTTTATTTTGGTTGCTTACCATCAAAGATAACTGGGGCAATAGTACTTATAAAAAACCACTGGTACATAGTCACAGCACACTTCTTACAGAAAAAAAGGGCTGAAAATACCTAAAAAAACAAATAAGTATGGAAGCCGAACGCTGGAGTACTGTGTACCAGTGATTTTTAATAAGCTTAAAAAATAAATTTGTTTTTTCAAAAAATAAGAGTTTAAGTATGAAAACTGTAAAGATGTGGCTTATAAAAGAAAAATCTGTACATCGATAAAAAAAATAGAGCAAACAAAGAAGAAAAGGAAAGACATTATCTGAAAGTTATAATTCTAATATAAATGAATGTATTTATTTTATTTTTTTCACTAACAAGCATTTTATTTCCAGAAAAAAAAAATTAAAATAACATTTTTCACTTAGTTAACTAGAATTTTAATTCTATTGCATTGTGCTACATTACGATGTTATTTACTTTCAATGTGTGTTATCGTATATGTCTTATCGTATATGTTATCTGTTCAATTTTGCAGGCTACCGACATCTGTAGTCTAGAAATGTGAAGTTACTATGTTTAACCAAAATGGTGTGAGTCCTTGCTTAGAAAATAGTGTCAATTTGGTCGGTATAGCAGGTTTCATTTTTACTGCTAGACATCACAATGACAAGTGTTTTATTTACATGTAGTGGGTTTTGAAGTCTTTAAAAAGGCTCGCATTATGTGTTTTTTCGTTCTTTTCTCAACAATAACTCGATAATAAACAAGCTCATAAGTCAGAGCGATCGTAGCAGTGTTATTCGCACAGTTTCTTTATAAATATTGTACCTGTTTCAATAGTTTGAAATAAATGTAAAGTGGTATCAAGAAAACCAGTTTTTATTCAAAAAGGATCATCCCCAATTTTTAAAATTTGATCCTTCAACCGGATTACGATCAGGAGATTGTATGTAAAAAAAACAAAGAACCAGCAGCCAAAAGGATACAAAATTGATTGAAACTGGAAATCATTAAGGAAAGTGGACCACATCGCAAATCTGAGATAAGTATTCAGTGCTTTCCTTCCTATCATCCATTTTATGTTTATTCAGGTCTCATGTAATTTAAACGAGATTAATCTTAAATAGAGTCAATATTATAAATAAAATCACTACCCACTTGAAAATAAGAATATAATATTATTGAATAGTGTTCTCAAATAGTATTGTCAAGATTGTCGTGGTATTCTTTCAAACGGGTGTTTGCTAAAATAAAATAATTGTCAACCGATATTAACAAAATATAATTAAAAATGGAAAATATGAAGTCATTAATAAACAAACGCGGCGTAATCAAAGGAAAACTAACCCGATTCGCGGATTCCTTAAATGCATTGTCGGTAAATGAAATTAAATTAAGATATGAGCGGGTGAAATCATTGTTAGATGAATTCGAAGCAGTTCAACAGAAAATTGAAATGTTACCGGATTCAGACGAAATTGAAAATTATAGTCAACGAGAAGCTTTCGAAAACCAATATTTCTCAGTTTTGGCAACGGCCAAAGGCGCGATCGAATCCGTCGATCAAAGTAAGGTGGAAATTAAACTACCCAACCTCCAATTACGGGAATTTCATGGCGATCAGAAAAATTGGGTTAATTTCGTCGAAACCTTCAAGACTTTAGTCCATAGCAATAGTAATTTAAGCAACGTACAAAAATTCTTTTATTTGCAATCAACTTTAAAGGGAAACGCATTAAAGATAATTGCTAATCTAGAAATTTCTGAATTAAATTACATTTCCGCTTGGGAATTATTAAATGAACGTTATGCAAATTTAAGAACTACCGTTCATAAACACATCCAAGCTCTATTTTCATTAAAAGACATGAAACAAGAAGAGCCTGTAGCATTGAGGTATCTAATTGATGAAACAAACGTTAGTTTAAAGGCATTACAAAATATCGGGGTCAAGGTAGATCAATGGGATCCATTGGTTATTTATATAATATCAAATAAATTAGACACAGCTACCCGAAAAAATTGGGAACAATATATATTACAAGACGAATTACCGACGTTAAAGGAATTCTTAAAATGTTTATCTGCTAGAGCCCAAGTATTGGAACTGATGAACGCTTCTGAGAAAAAATTTTCTAGCTTACATAAAACACAACTAGGCAACAATAATTGCAAAAAAGATTCATCAGTATTTTTAGCGGTAAAGGCTAACAACTGCATTTATTGTAACGAGAAAGGTCACCATATTTATTATTGTAAAAAATTTCTGAAATTAAAATTACATGAGAGGATTGATGCTACGAAATCAATCCAAGCTTGTTTTAAATGTTTAAAGGTGGGTCACCAGGCACAGAGTTGCAAGGCAACCTTTTCTTGCAGGCGTTGTGGCAAAGATAATCACAACACCTTACTACACAATGAGGTACCTCTGCGGGAGGCCTCCAATATGGATGCTGATAACGAGGTTTCAGTATCGAATTTTTCTGCATCGGATAAAGCAGAAAAAATAATATTATTGTCAACTGCCAACATAGGAGTTGTGGGTAGTAACAATAAAATTTTTAAAGCCCGCATTCTGATTGATTCAGGGGCCCAGTCAAATTTTATGAGAGCAGAATTTGCTAATAAATTAAATTTACCGTGTGAATTGATAAACAAACCCGTTTCTGGGATCCATAATAACATCACTCACATAAAAAAGAGAATTTCAGTGGAGATGAATTCGCTTCATACTGATTATAAAAGTGAAATATCATGTCTGATTTTACAGGAGATTACAACAAATTTACCACAAGTGACAATGGCGAAAAAAGACTTCAAGTTACCACGAGGATTGGAGCTAGCTGACCCGAACTTCAATATAGCTGCACCCATCGACATCCTGTTGGGCGCGGAGAGCTTTTGGGAAATCCTAACCAACGATAGATTGAAACTCGAATCGGGACCAACACTTCAACGTACGCAACTGGGATGGATCATATCAGGACCAATCCACATGTACCCAAAGCAAAGGCCTGTATCAGATTGTTGTAATTTATCTATAAATAAAATAAGTCACCAAATAGAAAAATTTTGGAAATTGGAGGAGATTAATCCCACTAAGATTCTAAATCATGAAGAAAAGGCTTGTGAAGCCAGTTTTGCTAGTACTCATACTAGACAAGACGACGGTAGATACGTAGTAAGTTTACCGCGTCGAGCATGCATTGATCAGCTGGGAAGTTCATTGCTCACTGCTGAAAAAAGATTTAAAAATTTAGAAGGAAAATTTGTGTCAAATCCCGAATTGAAGACACAATATATACAATTCATGCGTGAATATGAGGAATTAGGTCATATGGAGGTGTGTGACCAGTCAAAGGGGGATCGTGAATCCTATTTTTTACCTCATCACGCTGTGACAAAAGAATCAAGCACTACTACTAAAGTGAGGGTCGTTTTTGACGGCTCCGCCAAAACTTCAAATGGAATTTCTCTCAATGACGCCTTGATGACAGGACCTGTTATACAAAAGGACTTATAAACCCAACTATTGCATTTCAGGAAACATCAAGTAGTACTGACGGCTGACATCGAGAAGATGTACCGCCAGATTAACGTGTGTGAAGCGGACCGTGACCTGCAGAAGATAGTGTGGCGCGAGTCGCCGCAGGAGGTGCTCAAGCATTACCGTCTGAAGACAGTCACATATGGTCTGGGGCCTTCCTCTTTCTTAGCCACTAGAAGTCTACGGCAAATTGGTATGGATAACAATATAAATTTTCCTAGAGCTAGTCAGGTCATAGAAAATGACTTCTATATGGATGACTTGTTAACCGGAGGAGATGACATGGAATCCTGTAGAGAGTTAAAAGAGCAATTAATCAACATCTTTTTGTCTGCGGGGATGACTTTGAGGAAATGGAGGTCCAATGTCTTGGAGTTGTCAGCCGAGTCGAGCCAAGCTAAGATTGCCGAATCAGGCAATTCTGAAAAAATTATTACTGACAATCCAAAGACTGAGAAAATATTAGGATTAATATGGAATAATGAATCTGATTATTTTTCTTATGTAATAATGAAACCATCAAGTCGAACCGAGAGTAAAAGACAGATATTATCTTGCATCGCATCAACCTTCGATCCATTAGGTCTTCTAGGACCGATTATAGTTGTAGCCAAATTGATAATGCAGAAGTTATGGCAGTCTAAAGCAGCGTGGGATGATCCATTGCCTAATGAAATATTAGCACCCTGGAGGTCCTACCTTCAAGAATTAATTCAACTAAATGTGTTGAAAATACCAAGAAAAATTAATTGCAGGCAATCTACATATCTACAACTACACGGTTTTTGCGACTCATCTGAGAAAGCTTACGGAGCCTGCGTTTACATGGTGTCGGTGGACCATGTCGGTAAGCGGCATTCACATTTAATAACGTCCAAATCAAGAGTGGCGCCATTGAAGTGTATTTCCCTGCCCAAGTTGGAGCTTTGTAGTGCTGTGCTACTGGCTAAATTAATTAAAAACGTAAAACAAGCGTTAAATATAGTGGAGATCGACACACATTATTGGTGTGACTCCATGATAACGTTGTGCTGGCTGAAAGGTCAACCTACGAGATGGGCTACTTTCGTTGCAAACCGAGTAGCCGAAATACAAGAACTTAGTGATCCAGATCTATGGAGACATGTATCATCAGCCGACAATGCAGCAGATATACTTTCAAGAGGAACCACTACAGATAAATTGATAAATTCTGCAATATGGTGGAATGGACCAAGTTGGTTGACCGAGGGAGTCAACGCTTGGCCTATATCAAATATTTCGTGTTCAAACCCTCCTGAACTCAAAGGCAAAAATATTCTATTATCCACAGATATTCAAGAATGGGAGATATTTGAAAAATTCTCATCATTTATTAAATTGAAAAGAGTTACTGCGTATGTATTGCGATTTGTCAATAACTGCAGAAGTGTTAAGGGTAAAATTTCAGACAATTTAAGTGTGGCGGAATTGGAATCAGGCTTGAAATGTCTATTGAGATCAGCTCAAATACACGCCTTTCAAAAGGAATTGAAAGAATTAAAAAACCATGGCATCGTCAACAAGAAAAGTAATTTAAAATCTCTTAATCCCTTCTTACATGATGGTCTAATATATGTAGGCGGTAGGTTGAATTTGGCTACACATTTATCTTACCAACAAAAACACCCAGTTATCTTGCCGGCTAAACATAAGCTAACTGAATTGATAATACGTCACTACCATTATGTAAACCTACACGCAGGACCTCAAGCTTTGTTAGCTGAAATACGATTAAAATTTTGGCCCATCTTTGGTAAAAATACTATTAAAAAGATATTACATAAATGTGTTGTATGTTTTAGATGTCGTCCCCGAACCGGTCATCAAATCATGGGAAATTTGCCACCCGAAAGAATTACGCCGAGTCGTCCTTTCGCTATCACCGGAATAGATTACGCCGGACCAATTCTAATTAAAAGTGGGACGCTGAGGAAGGCCTCCCTCGCAAAATCGTATTTATGTATCTTTATTTGCTTCTCAACCAAGGCCGTTCACTTGGAATTAGTTTCGGATTTATCTAGCAATGCTTTTTTGAACAGTTTAAAAAGGTTTATATCCCGTAGGGGACAACCTGAAAAGATCTTTTCCGACAATGCTAGTAATTTTAAAGGAGCTAGCAGCAGACTCAAAGAGCTGTACACCAGCTTGAGGGAAAACAACGACAATATTCAAAATTATTTAGTGAACAGAGGTATTGAGTGGAAGTTCATAACCCCTCGAGCCCCTAATCAGGGAGGTTTGTGGGAAGCAGCAGTAAAATCAGCAAAATTCCATTTATATAGAATCACTAACAATTCTTCATTAACATTTGAACTCTTATATACCTTAATTTGTCAGATTGAGGCCTGTTTGAACTCCCGTCCATTAACTTCCTTATCCGACGACATCCATGATTACCAACCTCTTACCCCAAACCATTTCCTTATAGGCACTGAATCCTGTATCATTCCTGAGAGAGACGTCCGGGCGATACCGGACAACAGACTAACTCAATATCAGAGGATCAGTTCGCTAATTCAATCTTTTTGGTCTAGATGGAAGCAAGATTACCTGATGGAACTACAAAAGAGGACTAAATGGCAGACCAGCACTCAACGGGCACTGCAAAAAGACGATCTGGTGATTTTAAAGGAAGATCATTTACCTCCACCTTTATGGAAAATGGCCCGAATTCTGCATACACACCCTGGAGCGGATGGAGTAATACGAGTTGTTACCCTAAAAACACCTCAAGGAGTCTTTGTGAGGCCCATCACAAAGATATGTCTGATGCCCCTGGATTCAGACACTAAACCTGTAATTGACGTCCCGGACCTTACCAAGGATTGATTATGTACATTACACTATGATGCTTATCTTCTCGACTCCACCTTGGATGGATCAAGCAGAAGACCTGAGAAGAAAGAAGAAAAAAAAAGGAACAATAATTGTGTTGTGTTCAGTGTGAACTATATTATTTGTGTTATTGAACTATTTAAATATGTAAAAATTAGTATGCAGACGTGTGTAATTTAGTCATTTTTGAATTTTTTTTGGTTATTTAATAGGATTAATAATTTTCTAGTTATTTTTAGTTAATTAATAGAGTAATTCAACAGCATTTATACAGTTAAATTTATAAGTTTACCAGTAGGGCATAAAAAAAAGGGGGTTTTATTTTGTTAATTTCTGCTATTTTGAATTATTTTGTTAGTATTTTTGTGGTATATTTAGATTAAGAATTTTTAGTTTATTCTGTTTGTTTTATAGTTTATTTTTAAATAGATTATCATTCAAAAATTTAGTGCAATTTTTGAATCCCGCCCCCTGGCAATATGTTCAATTTTGCAGGCTACCGACATCTGTAGTCTAGAAATTTGAAGTTACTACGTTTAACCAAAATGGTGTGAGTCCTTGCTTAGAAAATAGTGTCAATTTGGTCGGTATAGCAGGTTTCATTTTTACTGCTAGACATCACAATGACAAGTGTTTTATTTACATGTAGTGGGTTTTGAAGTCTAAAAAGGCTCGCATTATGTGTTTTTTCGTTCTTTTCTCAACAATAACTCGATAATAAACAAGCTCATAAGTCAGAGCGATCGTAGCAGTGTTATTCGCACAGTTTCTTTATAAATATTGTACCTGTTTCAATAGTTTGAAATAAATGTAAAGTGGTATCAAGAAAACCAGTTTTTATTCAAAAAGGATCATCCCCAATTTTTAATTTTCAATTTTTTAATTTTTTTAAAATTGTGTGCTATATTGTCTTGTACTTTTAAATGTACGTTATCGTATTGTCATTCAAAGTGTTAGTGTACTTGGGACGCTTTAGTGAGTTCTATGATTGTATGTAAGAGTCTGTTATTTATTTTATATAACGGGAGACTTATATTGTATTATAATTGTATATTAAGATAAAACCTGCAGAGAAGCAGCCATGTGGCAGCTTCGTGAGACTATCTATACATTGTCTAAAAAAAAAACAAAATGTAAAATTTTCAGTCAATAAAGGTCAGCTTTTTAAAAAATAAAAAAAAATTAATTCATAACATGAAAAGAGGTCATTTTAATAAATTAACGCCATCTATGAACATGTACATTATAACTGTAACGGACGTAGTTGACCACATTATTTAATTTCATAAAATTTGTTTTACTTTTATAAAATGTGCCTACCCCACGCCACTGGCAAAATCACCACTCCCCGCCACTGGCCATTTTGTTCCCGGCCGCTTGAAAAACTTTGTCTACGAACGGCATCGATACCGCGTCGCCGGCTTACCTGCCGCGTGGATCGATGTCCAGCATTTTTTCTATGTAAAATTTACTAGGAAAAATCAATTTTTAAATATTGCAAATGTGTATATTTTACTTGTTCATCCCCTCGGCGGTAGTCAAATAAACACTATTTTCGATATACTACCGCTGAGGAGATATTAAAAAAGCTGTTTTTCACACATATGTACAACCAATTTTGAACAATATTTTTTACCTTTTTTGCGTGTACAAAAATCCAGGAACCTCGTAGCATAGTGAATCTTATCTCTTTCTGAGCGCTATGTTACGGAGAACCTGGGAAAAATAATAACTTAACATGTTTTACAAATTTGATCGCTTTGAGATCATTTTTACACATTTATTTACAAACTTTTCTTATTTTTTGTCGTATCTTGGCAAACAAAAAATCTAGTTGTCAAGATATACATTCTCATAACTACTATGCATTTAAACTATGTAATTGTCATTCATGTAAGCGTTCAAAATCTTTTCTAACTCGCAAATTTAAGCGACTACTATCACTAGTGCTGCCGACAAAATGAATATGCAACATTTTGTCGGAGCCTATAAACTCATTGTTGGCGCGGGTACAACCCCCCACCACTTTTGGGCTCCTAGCCCAATGTCGGGCGCGAGTCAGGCTAATTGAATATAAGCAGCCACATAATTAAAAATAAATCAGTTCATCTTTACCACCGAAACCAAGCGTTTTATTTATCTACAAGTGACTCCTGCCCAACATCTGCCTCACCTCGCCGAGTCTTCTGCTCCAAGATCTTCTGGTGTTACCTCTTCGAGACCAGCCGGCCCTCCTTTGGAAAACCGCCAACACCAGAAGCGAGCAGAGACGAAAGCACACCCAGTGCCCACCATTCGCCAAGCCTGGGTGCGGGAGGCAGATTTCATCACAATATCAACTACAATCATCATCATCGGCCGTAAAGGAGCATTCTCATCGGTTGAAGACACGGTTTGGACCCGGCGCCTAAATCTACAGTCTTGTGCGGACTCCCGTCCAGTACAAGTGGTCCTCCGAGCCGGATTCTCACACGCCTTCAACCAGGATGTCTCCAACCTTACGGTCGAGCCGGATCCAAGACGATGGATCCTCAACACCATCTGCAGATGCCCTGGACGCTGGGTCTCAGGCCACGGCTGTGGTTCACGTCACGCCTGACGTAACCCCCATGCCCACGCCCAGCACTACTCCTGACATGGCACCACCTGCACATCATGACTCACCGCCCTCCACATCTCAAGAGGATGCGATGGAGTCATTGCGAAAACAGCTTCGCAGTCAAACCGAGCACATTGAGAGACTTAAAGCAGCTCTTCAATCAGCTCCAACAGCAGCAGCCCCTGCTGGACCTTCGAAGCTCCTGGAGAGGTCACCACCATCATGGACGCAGCCCGGCCAATCGAGCCCGGTGCCTCTGGTGGACCAGAGGTATGAGGAACCAGCAGCAGCAGCGCCTGCCCGATCTGGACCCGTACTCCTCGAAGGGTATCCTGCCCAAGGAGGACCCTGGCGCTTCCAAGGGTACAGCCCTGGATGGGTGCAGCCCGGCCAACCGAGCCCGGTGCCTCTGGTAGACCAGAGGTACTCAGCAGCGGCGCAGCCAAGGCCAGCCGGTCCCCCACCCTCGTCACCCTGGCCCAATGCAGGGTGGCCAAACATGATGCAGCCTGGACCCTCTGGCCCCGTACCGCCCGCCCCTCTGATAAAACAGAGGCAAGCCGTACCTGAAGTGCCAGCTGGACCTGTACCTCTGGTGGACCAGAGGTACGCATCACGAGCGCAGCAAGAGCCAGCAGGCCCTGCGCAACCAGCACCCTGGACCATTCAGGGATGCCCAGTACTGGTGCAGCCTGGACCTCATGGCCCTGTGCTGCCCGTACCTCTGCCCCACCCGGGGTACCCAGCGCCGACGCCAGGATCACCTGCCGGACTGCTGGAGCAGTGGGACGTGCCATGGACACAGCCTGGACCACCTGGACCCTCTGGACCATCTGGACCATCTGGACATGTGCCGCCCGTACCACTGCGCGAACAGGAGTATGGCGTGCCGGCACGGCCAGATGGCCCGCCCACAGCCAGTACCAGCTCCATGCCGAGATTCCCGCCCCAACCTACGGCGGATGAAACGGCCCAACATACCAGAGCCTGGGTTCAGCATGATGGCAGTCCCATGGCTCAGCTGGCCTCTGCCCTGACAGAAGCCATCAGAGCTTCAAGGGCTCAGGACAGCCCCCGTCCCACAATCGAGGACGATCTACGAATGGCGGCCCTTATTTCCAAACAATCTATGGCCAAGGACCTGCCTCCATTCTCTGGAGATCCACTGGAGTGGCCCACCTGGAGGGCACAGTTTAACCAGTCTACCTCCACATGTCGGATGACCTCCAGCGAAAACTTGATCCGCCTACAGCGGGCCCTCAAGGGGAAAGCCCGAGAAGCCGTCGGCCCCCTTCTGATGGACCCTGCTCAGGTTCCGGAGATCCTGGCAGTCCTGGAGCAGAGATTTGGAGGGACTACCTCACTCGCTGCTCTGATGCTGGACAAGGTGAAAAAGCTGCCCCACCTCACAATTGAGGCCTCTCTGGAGGACATCGCAGACTTCTCTGGCACAGTTCAGAACCTGGTGGCATCACTCCGCTCCCTCAACAATGATGGCTACCTGACGAATCCAGCGCTGCTCAGTGATATCGCGGGGAAGATGCCGCCCACCTTGCGGTTGGCGTGGCTGATAGAAGTGCGTCACTACGAGGCCTCCGCTACCATTTTCCACTTTGCCGCCTTCCTGAAAACCGTCGCGAACGCCATCCCAAAGTCCGGTTTGGTTGACCCCGCGAGGTCCCGCCCACGCCGTGAACATTTGTTCTCAATAACGGAACAGTTTTCGCGAAAAAACAGTGCTCAAAATCGTGAAACATGTGACGAAAACCGTTTCGAGAACACGTCCGCCGCGTCAGAACAGTTTTGGCGAAAAAATGGCGCTAAAAAACGTGATACCTGTGACAGTTTCATAAATACGTCTGCCGAGTCAGAAAAGTTTTCGCGAAAAAACAATTCGAACAAAAGTGACACTTGTGACAACAGTTTAAACACGTCTGCCGCGTCAGAACGGTTTTTATCGCGGGAAAACAATACTTATAACAACAATTCTAGTGAAAAACAACAGTTCGCGAAAATTAATCGAAAGCCCCAAATTTTGTCTGGTAATAATCGAATGCCCCAAATTTTGTCTGGTAATAATCGAGAAAATAATCGAAGCGGGGAAAAAGTGCAAAATAGTTACGGTGAATTTCGCGAGTTCGATAACCGCGCCGGGTGTGTCGAGTGTGGTGAAAATGGCCACCAACTCAGCGAATGTTGCACTTTCGCCGCGAAAGACTTGAAATATCGTTTCGAAACAGTGAACGACGCCGGTTTGTGCCGATTGTGCCTCAATGGCAAACATTATACAAAACAGTGCAAAGTTAGTGAATGGTGCGGCGTGGGGGAGTGCAGATCCCCCCACCACCGACTTCTTCACAACTATAATAACAATCGTGATAATGACATTACTGTGGCAGATGTTCACAATATGTGACGCCACACCGAAAGTGCCGTGTTAAAAGTGGTGGGAGTCATATTGTCGGGCCCGAAGCGGCAGATTAAAACTTTTGCGCTTCTGGACGAGGGCTCAACAGTCACCCTTATTGACGCCACCACAGCACAAAAACTCGGCGCTACCGGACCTACCCGTGAGCTACGGCTACACGGAGCGAAGAACATGAGCTCATCAGACATAACGTCCCGCCGCGTGCCAATCACTCTACGCGGCGCCGGAATGGCTGATGAGTTTATTATCAAAGCCAATACCATCAAGCAGCTCAGCCTTCCTGTACAGAGGTACCACGGTCGCTACATCACCCCCACACTTCTCATCGGGCAAGACAATGCTCACCTTATTGTCTCGAGGGAAGTGCGCGACGTTCGTGATTCTACGCGAATATTATCACGAACGGCGTTGGGGTGGACCACCCATGGCGGAAGGACCTCTGAACATGTGAATGAAGCTACCACATTGGCCATACGAGCCACAATGTCACCCAGGCACACTGCCGGGAGGCATCATACAGTTCACCATGGACCATCTGGCCCCGTACCGCAAGCACCTCTGATACAGGCGGCCGTACGAGGAGTACCAGCTGGACCTGTGCCAGCATTTTCGCAGAGAAGGCCAGTCGGCCCCGCGAAAGGGTCTCCCAGGCACATTGCCGAGAGACCTCAAACAGTGCAACATGGACCATCTGGACCCGTACCGCGAGCACCTCTGATACAGGCGGCCGTACGAGGAGTACCAGCTGGATCTGTGCCAGCACCTTTGCAGAGAAGACCACCCAGGCACCATGCCCGGTGGCATTCTACCATGCCCCATGGACCATCTGGCCCCGTACCGCGAGCACCTCTGATACAGGCGGCCGTACGACGAGTACCAGCTGGATCTGTGCCAGCACCTTTGCAGAGAAGACCACCCAGGCACCATGCCCGGTGGCATTCTACCATGCCCCATGGACCATCTGGACCCGTACCGCGAGCACTTCTGATACAGGCGGCCGTACGAGGAGTACCAGCTGGATCTGTGCCAGCATCTTTGCAGAGAAGACCACCCAGGCACCATGCCCGGTGGCATTCTACCACGCCCCATGGACCATCTGGCCCCGTACCGCGAGCACCTCTTATACAGGCGGCCGTACGAGGAGTACCAGCTGGATCTGTGCCTGCAAATGGTACGAGAAAATCAGTCGGCCCCGCGAAAGGGTCTCCCAGGCACATTGAAGTAAGGCGCCAAAACGTTGGCCTTACTTCAACTGTGGCAGATACACTGCCCGACATCAAGAAATTTTCCTCATTTAATCATCTTATTCTAACTACCTGCCGGATACATCGTTCTATTAAAAGGTGTCATGGAAAAAGCCACGAACAACCTGATAAACATTTAAGAACCGATGAAATCAAGGAAGCAGAGGCCCGATGGGCAAGAAAATGTCAAGAAGAAACATTTTATCATGATATAAATGCGCTCCAGGAAGGAGATCCACTACCAAGTGACAGTCGGCTCAAAGCCTTGAGCCCCTTCCTTGGACCTGACGGCCTACTGAGGATGAACTCAAGAATACGAGCCCTCAGTAACGTGCCCCAAGCAGTGCGGACACCATTAATTTTGGATGGTGATCATGCATATGCACGACTTCTGGTGAGATGTCATCACCAGGAAGCCGATCACCCAAATAAGGAGAGAACAATGGCTGAGGTGCGAGGCAGCTACCATGTGCTGCGACTGCGAACAAATATTCGCAAGATCGCCCACAACTGCCCCACCTGCAAGATGCGCAGGAGCAAGCCAGCCCCCCCTCTGATGGGGCCCTTGCCGCCATCAAGGCTAGCCCACCATGTTCCTCCATTCACCCCTGCTGCAGACGGCCGAGTGAGGACCGCCAGGATCCAGACGAGCACCGGATTTTACGTCCACCCCGATGTGAAGCTCGCTGTAATCCTGCCGGCCCCGCCTACCGATGTAACATCAACAGTACCACCAGCCCAGCACCATCCCAGAGGGACTGGCCGCCGCGGACTGCGCCGTACCAACAAACGTCCTATTTTTTAGTTTCGCATAGCTAAACGGGGGGAGTGTAACGGACGTAGTTGACCACATTATTTAATTTCATAAAATTTGTTTTACTTTTATAAAATGTGCCTACTCCACGCCACTGGCAAAATCACCACTCCCCGCCACTGGCCATTTTGTTCCCGGCCGCTTGAAAAACTTTGTCTACGAACGGCATCGATACCGCGTCGCCGGCTTACCTGCCGCGTGGATCGATGTCCAGCATTTTTTCTATGTAAAATTTACTAGGAAAAATCAATTTTTAAATATTGCAAATGTGTATATTTTACTTGTTCATCCCCTCGGCGGTAGTCAAATAAACACTATTTTCGATTTACTACCGCTGAGGAGATATTAAAAAAGCTCTTTTTCACACATATGTACAACCAATTTTGAACAATATTTTTTACCTTTTTTGCGTGTACAAAAATCCAGGAACCTCGTAGCATAGTGAATCTTATCTCTTTCTGAGCGCTATGTTACGGAGAACCTGGGAAAAATAATAACTTAACATGTTTTACAAATTTGATCGCTTTGAGATCATTTTTACACATTTATTTACAAACTTTTCTTATTTTTTGTCGTATCTTGGCAAACAAAAAATCTAGTTGTCAAGATATACATTCTCATAACTACTATGCATTTAAACTATGTAATTGTCATTCATGTAAGCGTTCAAAATCTTTTCTAACTCGCAAATTTAAGCGACTACTATCACTAGTGCTGCCGACAAAATGAATATGCAACATTTTGTCGGAGCCTATAAACTCATTGTTGGCGCGGGTACAACCCCCCACCACTTTTGGGCTCCTAGCCCAATGTCGGGCGCGAGTCAGGCTAATTGAATATTAGCAGCCACATAATTAAAAATAAATCAGTTCATCTTTACCACCGAAACCAAGCGTTTTATTTATCTACAAGTGACTCCTGCCCAACATCTGCCTCACCTCGCCGAGTCTTCTGCTCCAAGATCTTCTGGTGTTACCTCTTCGAGACCAGCCGGCCCTCCTTTGGAAAACCGCCAACACCAGAAGCGAGCAGAGACGAAAGCACACCCAGTGCCCACCATTCGCCAAGCCTGGGTGCGGGAGGCAGATTTCATCACAATATCAACTACAATCATCATCATCGGCCGTAAAGGAGCATTCTCATCGGTTGAAGACACGGTTTGGACCCGGCGCCTAAATCTACAGTCTTGTGCGGACTCCCGTCCAGTACAATAACGAACGTCGCAATTAACCTTAAGACATACTTCACTGCCCTGTATACACCTGAGCTGTGGACATAACTTCCAGTAGCGCAATGAGACAAGCTGGGGGTGTGCTACAACAATGCATATAGGGAACTAGCAAGGTTCTGCAGTGCCTCCACGATGTTCACAAAAGGGAAAGTGCACACATTCCCCGCCATGCTTCTCCACCGACAACCAACTTCTGGCGCAGGACACGAAATCAACAAACGTCCTCATTGTGGCTGCATCCGAGTTGCTCAGCTCTCCATGATCCGGCGACCTTCCTGATGGACGATTATTTTTATTGTTTATATTTTGTTTTTTATTTGATGTTATCATTAGGTTACGTTCTTATTTTTTTTAATTTTTCATATTTAAATGTAATATACGAGTATATAAATATCACTTTATATGGCAGACAGGGATAAGATTATCTTCTTAGTCCTGCTCGTTTAAAAAATTTAACTGCCAAATTAAAATATAATAATAAAACAATCAAGACTCAAGTCAAATACGCTTTTGCAGACAATGATTGCAAAGGTAGTGGTAGTGGCACAAACAATCGCCTTAGCTCCTCTCATAATGTATTCCTTTGAATAGACTTCGGTATATTTCTGTTACTGTGCATATTATATGAATGAATAATTGCCTTTACATCCAACAGATGGCACTGTTTAAAACAATATATGTTTTTACCTATCACAGATGACATGTATATAATCTTAATATTTAAAAATCACGTGTACCTAACTGTTTTCGTACACGCTAATCTCCGAAACCGCACAAACGATTTTTTTAATGTGTATAGTTGGTTATAATTAGTATAGCTTGAAATAAAGGATAGTTTTTTCTCAGTATTCTCTTCCAAAAATACTTGCATCCACCAATTTTAACTTTTCTACATAGAAGGCGGTCTGTGGCAGGACAACATCTACCTGGGCCCACTAGTAGGTATATAAAAACACATGCGTATTCGAATGCAACGTTGTATCAAAATTTCAAAGCAATCGGTGACGAACTTTAGGATTGTTATTCAAATAGATTACATTTCAACGCCTTTCCGTATTTTAAAGAGATGACCGTCTTTTTATACAAATTATGACTGCACTATATACAAACTCTGGTACACACAACAATACCGTTGACACGTAGCCATAAATAAACCACTCACCACGTAGCATAAATAAACAACTCACGTAAGTAGATAATGTTGTGTCAATTCATTTGTTTTCAGTATCTGACACAGGGAACTAAATGTACCTACTTATTGATTATTTTACGTTATAACACCCTCAACGGTTCACCACCTGATAATAAATTAAAGTAACGGGGAAGTATTCACGATAAGGAATAACAATTGAAAACTGAATACAAATTATACTTGCTCTTTTACTAAAATTACTTGTTTTACCGAAAATAACATAACACGTGCGTAACCTCACAAAGTAATACGATGAACAAATACTTTTTTGTTAATAAAACAATATATATTTTTCAATTTCTAAATAGTTTACCTTTTTGTGCGCAAGGATCGTGAAAATTATTTTTTGGTTGACCATAGAATCAAAATTTCATTTCTGCTGGCAAATATGCGCACACTACTTGGCTGAGCCATCAAAACTTTACTGGGCATTTTTTTTAATATCATTATAATAATACTTAGTCAGTGATTTTCCAAATAAGTAGGAACTTATCTACTCGATTGACAAACAAATGACAATGGAAGCTGTATTCCTTATTAAACTTTTAAAAAACAGACAAAATATTGAGTTCACATAAACCTAAGCAGGCACAGATTATAGATCTATTAATCTGTGACTGTTTAGGTACATGTGAACTCAATAGATCTATTCAAAATAACGTATGTGGTGGCTTTTGGAGATTTTAGGTGGTCTTTATAAATGTAATTTTGTACCTACTTAACAGTAAATGAAAATATTCATAAATTCAAACTCAGAACAGTCAAACAAAAGCGTATTATTATTTTGAAAGCCATTAAAAAAATAAATTTTAAAAGATCCGACAGTCAAACACACAAAAAAACAATACATACAAGGACACATATACGGCAATAAGATTATACCATTATGTTATATCGATAATACTTCGAGCGTCACAATGTACCTACATCATATATTATGATTTTATATTACAACTTCCTGATATCAACCTTTTCACCCTGTAGGTACTTACTTTTTTCATTTATTCCTTAGAAATTTTTTTTATTATTATTATCCCATAAGATATTTGTAAGAGATGCCTTGGCTTTAAATTTCCATTATTGCCACCGTTTTAGGATATTAGCTTTCATCCTGAAATATTCACGGACGAAAACAATCATGCTAGCAGCACTCCCACGGATAATTATAAAAATACTCCCCCGAACGTGCATTTCATTTGCAACACAACGGGATCGTCCCGGTAAATCCGCTTGGATTTTATAAATTGATCACCGTCCTTCATCAAGTCTTTGTCATAAATAATATAAACAAGCTATTTTAAGTGCCTTCATTATATTATAGTTGAATATAATATAATATATGTTATATTATGAAAGTAGTCCCAACTCGTGAGGACATCATCGACGTTCGACCTATTCCTTCTCACGCGTCTGGTTGCAAACGAAAAAGACAGAATATACTAGAACGATGATGTGACGTTTGATCTCTCAGTGGGACTAGTTTAACAGCATTATTTAAGACCAACTAAATCTTACTAATTGAATCGAAATTTTATTCAAATGCGAGCAATCGATGATTGATATATATTTTAACGAACACATGGCTAGTACATTAGTTTATTGACGAAATACAACAAATTCTATCAAAATTCAAAAGCGGGTGACTACAAATATTTATGAAAACATACAAACTAAAATTAAATGTTAATAAATTAAATTATTATTAATGCTGAACAAAACTTTATAACTTGCAAAAACAAAAACACCCTAAATATAAACAGGCATCCTTTTTTGTTAATCTTATTTTATACACTAACGATGGGTTGTTTCAAAAAATTTAAACAATTCATCAATTTTCAACGTTTGTTTGCGAATTCTGTGAATGTTCTATTCAAGTTCTGTTAATATATCATTATAGGCCAGTTACTTGACAGATCTGAAATACTAACAGAACTTAAAAATTAACTTTTTGATTAAAAGAATTGCTCAAATTCTCTGAAATAACCCGTCCTAAGTAAAATACATTACATGGAAATCAAATTTTAACCGTTCATCACACACGAATATATCAGTATGAACGACATTAAAAACATTAATTTTGTTTGTTACTTCCGTTCAATGAACTCTTGAACTTTTGCTTTGAATTTAAGTATCGTCATTTTAAAATTATAAATTTGTTCGGAGAATTCATACAATCATAAATACCTACCCATAACGTTTTTAAAAGAGAATATTTTATTCGATATTTTCAAGATTCGTAGTGATTTGTGGAGAGTTGAAACTATCCCAGTAAATAAATAATAAAATAATAAATAAAAAAAGGATTAACGCTACACGATGATACAAAGTTTCGAAAAAGAAATAAGTTTCCAGAACCTGAACCAGACCCCTCGCCTCACCCTGGAAAACGGACCACTCTACCTCTACATGAACCAGAACCGTCTACGTCAAACTGAAGGAGCTAGGCGACAGTCTGCATTATATTATAAAAAGTCTCTTCAACTCAGATGTTCTCCCTTCATACATGGTGAAAGGAGCGACACTTACATCTCCGTGGATCGGACCTCCATCCTGCTTGACTCGCCCGTCTGGCAAAGATGCTAGGTAACTCACAAATGTTATTAATAAAAACAAATTTTAAAAGATCTGACAGTCAAACACACACAAACATCTGTAATGCAATAAGATTGTACTATTCTGTACCTTTCATATTGACAATATTTACTGGCGCCACAATGTATTATTATTTTGTATTACAACTACCTAATATCAAACTTTTCGCCACGTAGATACTTCCTTTTTATTTCTTTTTTATATATAATAATTATTAATTATTTTATAATATTTAATTATTGATAATTTTTTTAAGTATCCTATTAGATATTTGTAAAAAGTGCCTTAGCATCAAATTTCCAGTATTGCCACCGTTTTAGGATATTTGTTTTTCATCCCGAAATATTCAAAGACGAACACAATTATGCTAGCAGCACTTCCACCGATAAGTATAAAAATACTGCCCCGAATGTGTTTCATTTGCAACACAATGCGATCGTCCCGGTAAATCCGCTTGGATTTTATAAATTTGTCAGCGTCACTCATCCATTTGGCCACTAGACCAGAATCTGCTAGGGCTGCTATTTTATGAATAAATCTATTGGCATAAGGAAAGTTTTTAGCCATCGCCATAGTCAATAATGCCTTCTTAACTGGCTTCTTAGCAACATGCACATGTTTTAATGATTTATTCAATCTTGCCAGTTCTACGTCCAACGGATATTTGTTAAAATACATGGCAAACTTTTCACCGTTAGTTATGTTCAAAATTTTATCATCTATTTGGGTGTTTTGAAGAAAAGGGAACCCCTTTTTCAAAGAATCATCAATAACATGTATAAAAGCGTAATTTCCACCAAACGGGATCTTGTTTTCGATTACTTCTTCCATCGATTCGGGAAGCACCTCGCGCAAATCCGAAACGATATATTTGAACAAAGCTCCTAAATAAATATTCCTAACAAAAAACCAAAATAAAATAAATAATATTGACAACCTCCGAAAAAAACTTCCTGCAAATTTAACGATCACAGACGATCCCAACATTATACCCAGTAAGTCTAAAGACGTCATTTTATTAAAACGAATGTATCTTTTGGGTAATACGAGTATCTTACGCCTGCAGCCGTAAATCGTGTTCACAATGAAGCAAGAAAATGATATTAAAAACTACACAACATAATTGAATGGCTTCAATAAAATCTGTAAATTATTTAAATTTCTGGCTGCAGGAAGAAACATTACGAATTCAAGCTTTTCATATGGAATGAAATGAAGTTTTTCCAATCGTTCTGTGGTTGCTATGAGCGACGACGACACAAGAAATATTTTTTCTTCGAATGGCTTCACGATAGTTAGTTTTCCTGGTTCAACAATTTCTGGTTTAAATTCAATAGTGAAATTGAAAGACTTCTCCAATATTTTCAAAATATTCGCCTCTATTCCGGAATATTCTTTGTGGTTTTCAACTGTATTGTTAATCATGAAGGGCGGCTGGATGCGCGAAATGACATTCAACGAACAATTGAGAAGGTTCACATTTGCCCTCCGATCATCTATAAAGAACTCTATAGGGTCATCACTTATGGTGGATATTCTCTTCACTGTAATGCCTTCGCAGGAGTCGACGTAAGGTCTATAAGTAAAAACGTTGAATTCATCTCCAATAGTCATCTTCTCCACAGTCACAATGAAAGTATTCATCAGAGAGAACCTCCAACTGCATTCTGCTACTTTCTGCACACATTTACGTCCACATTTTGGATTTAAAACCCCAATGACCACCTTGTTGGGATGAGTATGATATTGCATGCAAGTTCCATTAAAAACATCTAAGAGTTCCTTTGAATTTCTGGTCAGCACAACTAAGTTCCACCCTTGCCTGTCTAGTATAACACTGTTTTTGTGGCACATTGTAATATCTCCTTTCTTTTAATTAAAGGCAACATTAATATCTCCTGTTATGTTGATATATTTCGAAAAATTAAAGGTCACAGATAATAATTTATCGATGTGAACATCTTCTTCTGGAAAAGAGAACGATTGAGTGCTTAATATTGTGATGAATGATATAAAAATCTTAGTAATCATCACTATACTGATAAGCATTTTCTTTTAATTCCCAGTTGTTAAGAGTTATAAGTGAATGGAGAAATCCAAGAGAATAGTGACTTTAAATCTAAAATTACAAAGAAGATATTCCTAACATTTTGCATAATAATTGGTCGTAACTTTTCTAAGAAAACTCTAATGAAAAACTCTGTGCTTCCCCATTATAAAACTTGAGATCATTAATCACTTTTGATAAGTACTTCATAACCACATAATTATCATTAACTAATCTATATGCCAACCTGATACATCAGACATGATCAATCAAATGTTGACAGCGCATGGAATTTGTTGTCACCACAAGAAAAAAAATATGTAAAAAGTTCCATAATAAGCGGGGTAAATAATTATTAGTTTAATGTTTTGGCCTGATAAATTAGTAATAAAACTAAGGCTGGTAAACCTAGATAGGAGTTCCAGAAATATCTTTGTGAACTTACACAAAAAAATAATTAATACTGCCGAAAGAAGAAGTCAAAAACAGAATGGCTCCTTGTTGGATCATGTACTTGTAATAGTAATGATATGTAACATTGTTTTACGAAAAAAGGTGGAATACTTTAGTATTATTGTTAAAGAAAACTTCAAAAACAGGAAAATATGTTTATTTTTTTACAGATAATATAATAAACCACTGAACATTGGGTTAAAATATGTTGAACTCGCGGATTTTCTATTGTTCAGTTAGGTGAAAAACAACAACAATAAAAAAATAATTTTAAATAATGTCAAAGGGAATATTTTTTAAATGTGATGTTTATTATCGAAATTGGTCAAATCCAAAAAATTGCGTTTTATGTACATTTTATGTTTTATGTGGCCAAAATAAATCCATAGAAGAAACGCGATCTCAAATCCGTTTTTCGTGAACATGAAACTCGGACACCTCAAAACTTCAATTCAATACAAACTCATTCTCATCTCGTGTCCTACCAAACACTATTTGGGAAGAATGCCTTCTCAACCTTTGTACCGCGAAAAACAACAAAGTCTGCCGAAGTGCCAAGAAAGACACTATCACCAGTCCATCAAGATGTGCCTTCCCAGGCCATTGCTTAAAATTAGTAGTTAACGACGTCTTCAGTTTCGTATTTCCATGGTGAGAATGATACTGAGATCCGACATCGGTTTACGATTTTTTTCCCCCAAACATTAAATAAAGAACACAATCATGCTGGCGGCACATCCCCCAATACGTATAAAAAGACTTCCCTGGATGTGCTTCATTTGCAACTCAATGAGATCGTTCCGATATATCCTCTTGGATTTAATCAAGTTTTTTGTAGCGTCATTCATCCATTTGGTCGTGAGAACAAAATCTGCGAAGGCAATATCAAGGATATTATACTAATGAACGACCTTAACCTCGTTCGTCACCTTTGACTTGGGAAAGGCCCTTTCGATGTACTTACATAAACGTAGACCATCCCTATAGACATTTATTACAAGTTTTCATACCTTTCTACATATGCTAAGCAATAATTAAATGTGCTTCAAATTCATGCTTTATTTTGGTGGCCATATCTCTATTTTGGTCATTTTAAAAAAATATATTTAAACCTTCACTTCAAATACATAAAAAAATACTCAATAACGGAGCGTTTTTTCCTATTTCCAAATTTTTTCAGATCTGAAAACCGGTTGTGAAAATTCTGATTAAAAGAACACTTGGATTTATTGATCTGCAATTTCGGATTATTTTTTTACAAATAAACACTTTCAGTTATCGAAAAACTAAACCTTTTTTAATTCCCTTATTAAAATTACGTCTCTAGTAATAATGCGATTGGGACTGCACACTTCTGAAATTTGATTAATATAATTTCTGTGAAAACACTATTCAATACAACGAGAAAATTGTCATAAATAATATAAACAAGCTATTTTAAGTGCCTTCCATTAAATTATGCTACAGTTGAATCGCTATTTTTATCCATAAAAAATGTTATATTGTTAAAGAAGTCCCAGCAGGAGCTCGTACGGAAGTTATCGACGTTTGTCGTCTTCCTTCTCACGCGTCTTGTTGAAAACGAAAAAGACATAAGATACTAGAACAATGATGTCACGTGTGATCTCTCAGTGGGACTAGTTTTATAGCACTATTCAAAACCAACTAAATCTGACTAATTGGATCGAAATTTTATTTAAACGCGAGCAATCGATGATTGATCTATTAGCTAAATTTTAAAGACCACACGGCTAGTTCATTAGTTGATTGACGAAATACAACCAATTCTACCAAAATTCAAAAGCAGGTGACAACCAATATGAATGAAAACATAGAAACGAATATTAATATGAAAATGTTAAATGCATGGCTGAACAAAATTTTATATCTTAGATAAACAAAAACACCCTAAATATCAACAGGCATCCTGATTTGATCTTATTTTAAACGCTAAGTCAAATAAAATCAAATTATAACCGATCATCATATATGAATATTTCTGTATGAACGAAATTAAAAACACTAATTCCGTTTGTGGCTCTGTCTGTAACTCCGGGTCTATGAACTCTAGAAATTTTGCTTTCAATTTAAGTATCATCATTTTAAGATAATAACGACGGCCACTCTACCCCTACATGAACCAGAACCGTCTACGTCAAACGGAAGGAGCTAGGCGACAGTCTGCATTATATTATAAAAAGTCTCTTCAACTCGGATGTTCTCCCTTCATACATGGTGAAAGGAACGACACTTACGTCTCCGTGGATCGGACCTCCATCCTGCTTTACACTACTTGAGTAACTCGCCCGTCTGGCAAAGATGCTAGGTAACTCACAATTGTTATTAATAAAAACAATTTTTAAAAGATCCGACATCAAACACACAAAAACACAATTCATTCATGAACACGTATAATGCAATAAGATTGTACCATTCTGTTATATCGATAGTATTTCGTGCGCCACAATGTATTATTATCCAACATATTATTATTTTATCTTACAATTTCATAATGTCAAATTTTTCACCATGTAGGTACTTCTTTTTTTTATTATTTTACAAGCAATAATTATTCGCCTGAAACACTCATCCACATTGAAAAATCTCCTGATAAAAGATACATGACGCCAACGTGACTCGAACCCGTGTCCCTTCGATTTCCGGTCGACAGCTCTGACCAGTGAGCTATGGCGGCTTATCTCTTATCCGCGAAATAATTAAATATATACTAGTGTTTCATTCAACAATTACTGCTTGTTACATTTTTTTTAGGTTCTTTTATCGGGAGATTTTTCAATGTGGATGAGTGTTTCAGGCGCAAAATAATTGTTACCCTTTATGCTATGCATAAAAAATCTTGTCTTAAACATTAGTTTACCAAAAAAATTATAATTAATATTTGACAAGTTCTAGTATTTCACCTAAAAATGTAGACAATTTGTCTCGACGCCATATAGTGAGAGAGTTAGCACTTACAATGCCTTTCTCATATAAAATAAAGTTGATTGTTTTCAGGTGAAAAAAAATGTAACAAGCAGTAATTGTTGAATGAAACACTAGTATATATTGAATTTTTTCGCGGATAAGAGATAAGCCGCCATAGCTCACTGGTCAGAGCTGTCGACCGGAAATCGAAGGGACACGGGTTCGAGTCTCGTTGGCGTCATGTATCTTTTATCAGGAGATTTTTCAATGTGGATGAGTGTTTCAGGCGAATAATTATTGCTTGTAAAATAATTGTTACCCTTTGTGCTATGCATAAAAAATCTTGTATTAAACATTAGTTTACCAAAAAAATAATACTTTTTTTTTATTCCAGAGATATAATTTTTTTTATTATCCTATTAAATATTTGTAAGAGTTGCCTTAGCCTAAAATATCCAATATTGCCACCGTTTTAGGATATTTGTTTTTCATCCCGAAATATTCAAAGACGAACACAATCATGCTAGCAGCACTTCCACCGATAAGTATAAAAATACTGCCCTGAACATGTTTCATTTGCAACACAACGGGATCGTCCCGGTAAATCCGCTTGTACTTTATAAATTTGTCACCGTCCTTCATCCATTTGGCCACTAGACCAGAATCTGCAAGGGTAGATATTTTTTTAATAAATCTATTGGCATAAGGAAAGTTTTTAGCCATCGCCATAGTCAACAATGCCATCTTAACTGGCTTCTTAGCAACATGCACATGTTTTAATGATTTGTTCAATCTTGCCAGTTCTACGTCCAATGTATATTTGTTAAAATACATGGCAAACTTTTCACCGTTAGTAATGTTAAAAATTTTACCATCGATTTGTGTGTTTTGAAGACAAGTGTACCCTTTTTTCAAGGAATCATCGATAACATGTATGTAAGCGTAATATCCACCAAATGGGATCTTGTTTTCGATTATTTCTTCTATCGATTCCGGAAGTACCTCACGCAAATCGGAAACGATAAATTTGAACAATGCTCCCAAATACATGTTCCTCACAAAAAACGAAATTAAAATAAATAATATTGACAACCTGCGAAAAAAACTTCCTATAAATTTAACGGTCACAGACGATCCCAACATTATACCCAATACGTCTAAAGAAGTCATTCTATTGAAACGAATGTATCTTTTAGATAATATTTTATGCCTGCAACCGTAAATCATGTTCACAATAAAACAAGCAAATAATATTATGAACCACACAAAAGAATTGAATGGCTTAAATAAAATTTGCAAATTATTTAAACTACTTGCTGCAGGAAGAAACATCACATATTCAAGCATTTCATATGGAATGAAATGAAGTTTTTCCATCCGTTCTGTGTTTGCTATGAGCATCGATGACACAAGAAATATTTTTTCTTCAAATGTATTTACGGTAGTTAGTTTTCCTGGTTCAATAATTTCTGGTTTAAATTCAACAGTGAAATTGAAAGATTTCTCCAATATTTTCAAAATATTCGCCTCTATTCCTGAATATTCTTTGTGATTTTCGTCGGTATTGTTAATCATGAAGGGTGGCTGGATGCGCGAAACGACATTCAACGAACAATTGAAAAGGTCCACATTCGCCCTCCGATTATCTATAAAGAAGTCTATAGGGACATCATTTTCTATGGATATTCTCTTTACTGTAATGCCTTCGCAGGAATCGACGTAAGGTCTATAAGTAAAAACATTGAATTCATCTCCAATTGTCATCGCGTCCACAGTCACAATGAAAGTATTTATCAGAGAAAATCTCCAACTGCACTCTGCCACTTCCTGCACACATTCACGTCCACAGTTTGGATTTAAAACCCCAATGACCACTTTGTTGGGATGAGTATGATATTGCATACAAGTGTCATTAAAAACATCAAACAGTTCTTTTGAATTTCTGGCAAGTACAACTAAGTTCCATCCTTGCCTGTCAACTATAAAATTATTTTTGTTGCACTTCAACAGTACCTCAATTCGGTTTCGAGATAATGACGCTAGCTTTTTGATTAATTTTGTAGCAGCAATTGTAATATCTCCTTTTTTTGAATTAAAGGCAACATTAACATCTCCTGTTATGTTCATATATTTTGAAAAATCAAAGGTCACAGATAATAATTTATTGATGTAAACATCTTCTTCTGCAAAGGAGAACGATTGAGTGCTTAATATTGTGATAAATGGTATAAAAAACTTAGTAATCATCACTATACTGAAATGCATATTTTTAATTCCCAGTAATTTTGAGTTATAAATGAATGGAGAAATCCAAATGAAAAATAATATATTTACTGGTCGTATCTTTTCTATGATAACTCAAATAACTTGATAATAATTTGATATTCGAAAAGTCTGTGGTTCTCCATAAAAAACTTTGAGATCACTAATCACTTTTGATAAGTATTTCAGAACTACATAATTATCGTAATAACAAATCAATATGCCAACCATCGGACATATCCAAACAAATGTTGACAGCGCATGGAATTCGTTATCATTACAAGAAAAAAATTGCGTGATAAGATCCATAATAAGCAGGGTAAGTAGACGTCATTTGAATTTTTTGGCCTGATAGATTAATAATAAAACTACCGCAGGTACCTAGATTCGAGTTCCAGAAATATATTTGTCAACTTACACAAAACATGAATGAGTACTGCAAGATATGTCATAAACATGATGTATCCATGATGACACATCTGTACTGGTAATGATTTCTGACATCATTTTTCGATAAAACATGAAAAACTTTGATATGTTTTAAAGAAAAGTTCATAAACAGGAAAGTCGTTTTTTTTAATCATTGGTCCTTGATGAAATCTATCCCAAATTAATAAAATTAATTAATCAAAAACAGCACAGTTTTATAAATGGAAGATCCACTGCAACTAACTTAACGGTATTTCAAAACTTCATTTTACATTCATTTGCAGAAAATAAACAAGTCGACTGTATATATACAGACTTTTCGAATGCATTCGACAAAGTATCCCATAAACTACTAATCCAAAAACTAATTGCTCTAGGAATAAGGGATAATATGCTAAAATGGTTAAGTAGCTATTTGTCAAATCGTAAACTGTTCGTTAAAATAAAATCTTGGATGTCGAAAGCTTTCCGGGCTACCAGTGGCCTACCGCAAGGTAGTCACCTTGGCCCGGTTTCGTTCCTCATATTCATCAATGATATAACCAATTGCTTCAACGATGTCGAGGTATTGCTCATTGCCGATGACATCAAACTATACAAGAAAATAACTGATATAAATCATTGCCATATACTACAGTCAAATATTAGTAAGTTTAGAGATTGGTGCGTTTGAAATAATTTATTTTTAAATGTTGTAAAGTGCAAAACCTTGACTTTCTTCAGAATCAAAAATCTTGTTTTATTCGAATACCTATTCCATCAATAACATAGCTTTAGAAAGAGTCACGGAAATGAGAGATCTTGAAATTATTTTGGACGAAAAACTATCTTTCACCAATCATATCCATCAAACTGTGAACAAAGGTATGAAAACACTAGGCTTCGTAGAACAACTAAAAACTTTAATTCTTTACAAGCCATTAAACTATTATACGTATCTCTAGTAAGAAGTCTAATTGAATATAACTCAGTAGTTTGGACTCCATCTTACAAAATTCACATTAACAACATTGAGAGAATACAAAAAAAAATTCTACGTTTTATAAATTTTAAATTAAATATCCCTGTCGAAGACTTAAAATACAATTTCTTATTAAATACTCTAAAAATACATACATTAGAAGATAGACGTAAAATAAACGATTTAACGTTCTTATTCAAAATTATATTCTTATTTTTTATGTTTCAAAGTATCTGTCAAATTAAAATTATACTACCAACCATGTAAAAACCCTCTGGGCGTTCAATAAATAAATAAATAATAAATAAATCTGAAAGTTGAAAAATGTTGTACGCATTTTAAAGGATCAGATTTTTTATTATTCAGTCAGTTGAAAAACAATTACAATAACACAAACAATTTAAATAGATTTTTTTCTAAATGTGAGGATTATTAACAAAATTGTTCAAATTCAAAAAATCACATTTTTAACACTGACAATTTATTATTTACATCTACATTACGTTACATTCAAAAGTGGTCAAAGTAAACCAAAAAAAATACGTTCGATATTCGTGAACATGAATTGCTGCAATCAGAACAATGGAATGGTTTTTCGAAGCTGGGAATACGAAAGTTTTTTCTTTAAAGCTTGATAACAAATTTAATATTCACATGTGGTACACCTCAAAACCCCATCATCAAAAACAACTACGCGTGCTGAGGTGCCAAGACAATTTGTTTTTTAAATAAATACCACAAAAGAATCCTATCCGACAGGACCCAGCAGTATTATGGAAACTCCTACTATTGTAGTGTGTTTTGAGGCTAAATGGTGTGGAGAAGAGGAATGTTGGTTTGCTATTCAGTTCTGGTCACCAAATACGGCTCAAGGCCGTATATTATGAATGGTGGACCAAATCAGGGCTATTCTCATAATAGATCAAATATTATACCATATATGTTTTTTAATATTAATTAAACAGAATTTAATTGCCAGGAATGGGCCCACGCCCATCGAACCCGCGATTGCTTGATTAAGAGTATAAGATATTTTAACTGTCGACCAATATTTTTAAAAACACTGAACTCATTTTATCGATAATATTTTTTTATATTGTTATGCCGCGATGCGGTCCCCTCTTCTTAGGCAAAGTTTTTTTTATCAAGTCAGTGTTCATTTGTTCCAAAAAAATAATCACGATAATACTGTTTGTATCATCAGATTGTACTCACTTTATTCTGTTCCACGACGCTGCATTCGCTAAACAGTACTGGTGCTTTGATTTGCGAATAATGATGATGACACTCCGGGTGATAGTACATATAATAATCATTCCAATAAAAATTAAACGTTTAACATGTAAATATTTTTTTCAATTATTATAAATTAATAAAAACTAAAGAAAAAACAAAATTATCATAAATGGAGCTGATTTTTGCCAGCGATATGTTTATTTTGAAATCGATTTTTTTTATAATGAAGTTGGAGATGGGCTTCTTTGAACTTGTATACATTATTCTCCGCAATCCTTTTTCTGTTTTCCCTCGATATAATAATCGCTTTTACAAACTAATCGCCTTTTCCAAGTTCAAATATGGTTTTTGCCGAAGACTTTCCTTCGGTAATAGAGCATGTCTTATTAAAGCCATTATTAGCTGATTGCCAGTAAATACAAGGTTTTCCAATAAGAAGTGTTATTTTGAATAGCCCGCTATTTCGGTAGATGTTACTTTAGAAGCTGTCATTTTTTAACATTTGACAAGTAAAAACTACGTCATTGATAAAAATGGAACGATATACGCTTCAACGACGCATTGATATTAAAATTCACTTGAGTGAATCAAATGCAAATCATCTTGAGTGATGAGGCCCATTTCCACCTCGGTGGCTTCGTCAACCCAAGATTTAATTTTGAAAAGTCTCTTTATTTTCAACGTGTGACTGTTTGGTGCGGTTTATGGTCCGGCGGAGTGATTGGACCTTACTTTTTCGAAAATGAGGCTGGAGCAACAGTTATGGTGAATGGATTGCGCTATCGAGAGATGATTAATGATTTTTTATGGCCAGAATTATTGATGTTATTGATCTGGACAACGTTCACTTTCAACAAAGCGGCGCTACGTGCCACACAAACAACGAAACCATTGATATTTTACGATTGAATATCAAAATAACACCTCTTATTGGAAAACGCTGTACAATTAAAATCGTTTGTTTTGACTCTCCTATACTCATCCGCCATATTTGCAACAGATGCCATTTGTTGAATTGGACATTTTTATGACATTTTTTTTATTTTCTTTATTTTGGTTGTTGACTGTTCTTCACTTCCTCAACAATAGAAACACCTGACACCATGTAGTATTATGATGATTAGTAATTACAACACGATCATAAATGCAATATTATTTATTGGCCATTATGGTTGAAAAGTGTCAGTGACAGGGAGTAAAAGACAAACATATAGAAAAAGGCATATACAATATTCTAGAGCTAGAGATATACTAATAAATATTCTAACATGGGTGACAATGAATAATGACGAAGGAATTTATTAATTTAAACGCCGTGATAAGCTTTTACATGATTTACTGCACAATACAGTGCAACAGAAGGTTTTTATTTTTACAACAAAAACAAAAAATAACAATATATGTTTCAAGTATGTTCGTACATGCATACAGTAATATACGTGCGTTATAAACAAAATAAAACTAAAAAGGAATATTCGATGTACTCGTAGGAAGGTATATAAACAAGATTTAATAAAAGATAAGAAATGATAAAAGTTCATAACGAGCAAATAAGTCTAAAATTAATTACCTTTTGAAACCCACATAATTATTATTAATAATAATAATAATAATAATAATTGGATAATTTGTAGAGCGCCGTTTTTGTGAAAAATCACCTCAAGGGTACAATACCTCAACACTAAATATGTATATCAATGAGTTCACAGCGTTTGTTTGCAGGGTGATAAATTCTTGGAATTTGTGAATAAATAGACTAATTAGTATTGAGTTTATTGTTAAATTTAAAATTTTCCTTGTTCCAAGTTTATCTGGCAGATACATTCATATAAATTAATGGCAATAATTCAGGGCTGTCCCTCAAAGGTTTAACAATTTTGAAAAAAAATAATATATCAGTTTAAATTCTTCTATCTGATAGTTTGAGGAGTCTTGTTTCGGTGCGTAAGTTTTATAATTTATAAATTCCATGAAATATTCATCTTTAAAATTGATTTACCGAAAAAATAGTATTATGCTTTGCTTAGCTATTGATATTATTGAGGAATGTTACTATAGACTTCTTGTATCTTTATTCCGTGCAGTTAAATACATCTAAAGTGAGGAGACCAGATAGAAGAATTATATTCGACTTGACTTCGAACTAAAGAAAAATATAAGATTTCGAATGTTGATAAGTTTTAAAAGCCTCTGCCATTACGGAGAATGAAGCCAAGCATTTTTAATACTTTATTTGTCACTGTATTGATGTGAGAAAGAAAATTAAATTTTGAATAAAAAATTATGTCAAGATCTTTAATATCCTTTACAGATATGAGATAACATTGTTATTTTCATATTGAAAGTTGAAATGTTGATTTAATTTTAAAAGTCTGATTACATTGCATTTACTAATGTTTTAATAAAGTTTGTTATGTTTGCATCTTTATTGTAATTTTTTTTTTATATTTTTGAATGTGAATACAATCATCTATTGTTTTTTATTTGTTTAAAGAGCTTTAATTTAATTTAAACATGATCATAAAAAAAGTAATGATATCATTAATTAATAGTAAAAAAAGTATTGGACATAAGTGCGACCCTTGAGGTACACCACTTGTGGCCATGAATTCGTTTGAAAGGTTAGAATTATTTCTTACTTGTAGAATTCTATGAGTTATGTAGTTCTTTATCCATTTCAACAATTTACCCTCTATTATATGGTTTTGTCAAATGCTTTTACGAAGTAGATATAAATTGAGTCGACTTGGGATTTATTTTCTAGTGAACGTGATATAAAATGTTCGTATAAAGAAATATTTGTTAGAGTGCATCTGTCCGGCATAAAGCCATGTTGATTAGATATAATGATCTTATTAATATTTATAGAGATTATAATAGTATGAGTTTTTCAAACAATTTGGGAATTGTAGAGAGAATGCAAATGGGTCGGTAATTTGTAACATCATGAGTATCGATTTTTTTTTAATACAGGTGTTAAATAACAGTTTTCCATAGATTAGGGAAGCACCCCGAATATAGTGATTGGTTAAATAATCGACATAGTGGTTTGGCTAGTATTGATACAAGGTTAATTAAAAAATCCGGATTAACTTTATCAGGGCCTGCTTTTTTCTTTATGTCGAGCGATTTTATTTTGGAAATAACCTCAGAAACATTTATATGAAAAGCATTTATATGAGCTTTTGGATGAAAGGGTGAAATTTGATCATTTGTTCTTCGGAAACATTTTTTTGAGGAAATCAGCAAATACTCGTAAGTTAGCAATATCATTAGGGTCACAGCTACATTATGAATTCTTAATTCTATACTCGCCATTAGGAAGTGGGTTCCGGGATCCAAGTACAGGTGTGCCTCTCCAGGTCATTGCACGAAATTAGTAGCTAACGATGTCTTCAGTTTCCTATTTCCATTGTGAGAATGATAATAAGATCCAACAACGGTTTACGATTTTTTTAATTTTTTCCCCGAAACACTCAATGCAGAACACAATCATGCTTGCGGCACATCCCCCAATAAGTATAAAAAGACTTCCCAGTATGTGCTTTATTTGCAACTCAATGGGATCGTTCCGATAAATCTGCTTGGAATTAATAAAAAAATTTTCAGCGTCACTCATCCATTTGGTCATGAGACCAGAATCTGTGAGGGCTGCAATTTTACTAGTAATTCTATTGCCATAAGGAAAGTTCTTAGCCATCATCATAGTCAACAATATATGCTGAACTGGCACCTTAGCTACATGTACATATTTCAATGATTTATTCAATCTTTCCAGTTCTACCTCCAAGTATTTTTTGTTAATAAACATCGCAAACATTTCACCGTTAGTAATGTTCAAAATTTTTTCATCTTTTTGCCATGATTCAAGACCAGTAAACCCTTTTTTCATCGTATTATCAATAACAAGTTCATAAAAGTAAATTCCACCATACGGGATGTTGTTTGCTATTATTTCCTCAATCGATTCAGGAAGCACCTCGTGCAAATCTGAAACGATATATTTGAACAATGCTCCCAAATACATGTTCCTCACAAAAAACGAAAATAAAATAAATAATATTGATAACCTGCGAAAAACACTTCCTTCAAATTTAACGGTCACAGACGATCCCAACAGTATACCCAATATGTCAAAAGAAGTCATACTATTAAAACGAATGTGTCGTTCAGATAATATCTTACTCCTGCAACCGTAAATCACGTTCACAATAAAATAAGCCAATAATATTATAAACCACACAACAAAATCGAATGGCTTAAATAATATCTGTAATTTATTTAAACTTCTTGGTGCAGGAAGAAACATCACAAATTCAAGCATTTCATATGGAATGATACGAAGTTTTTCCATTCGTTCTGTGGTCACTATGAGCGACGATGAAAAAATAAATATTTTTTCTTCAAATGGCTTCACGATAGATAGTTTGCCTGGTTCAAAAATTTCTGGTTTAAATTCAACAGTGAAATTGAAAGACTTCTCCAATATGTTCAAAATATTCGCCTCTATTCCGGAATATTCTTTGTGGTTTTTATCGGTATTGTTCATCATGAAGGGCGGATGGATGCGTGAAATCACATTCAATGTACAGTTAAGAAGGTTCACATATGCTTTCCGGTCATCTATAAAGAAGTCTATAGGGTCGTCATTTCTCATGGATATTCTTTTCATTGTAAAACCTTCGCAGGAGTCGACGTAAGGTGTATAAGTAAAAACGTTGAATTTATCTCTAATAGTCATCTCGTCCACAGTCACAATGAAAGTATTCAACAGAGAGAACTTCCAACTGCACTCTGCCACTTCATGCACACATTTACGTCCACAGTTTGAATTTAAAACTCCAATGACCACCTTGTTGGGATGAGTGTGATACTGCATACAAATGTCATTAAAAACATCAAACAGTTCCTTTGAATTTCTGGTCATCACAACTAAGTTCCATCCTTGCCTGTCTAGTATAACACTGTTTTTGTGGCACTTCAACGATACTTCAATCCGGTTTCGAGATAATGACGCTAGCTTTTGGATTAATTTTGTAGCAGCAATTGTAATATCTCCATTCTTTGAATTAAATGCAACATTAATATCTCCTGTCATGTTGATGTATTTTGAAACTTTAAAAGTCACAGAAGATATTTTGTTGATCTGAACACCGTCTTCCGGAAGTGGCAAAGATTGAGTCAAAAATATTACACCGAATGGTATAAATATATTTGTGAAAAACATTATTGCCGCTTGCGTATTTGTAGTCCAAATGAAAATCGTTATGAGCGAAATATTCGACTCTATTAAACAAAATTGGTTTTTATTTGTTTACTCTCAACTTTCTTGTGTATTTCTAAATTTGTTTGTATGTGATAATATTTTAAGTGTACTTTGCCGATACGCATTTTTTTTTATTTCTTATAAAAGTAAAATATAAAAGCGAAAAACGAAAGTTACAAAGAAGATGTACCAATCATTTTATGGATTTTTACTTTCTTTTGCTTTACAAGTAAACAATGATACGCACAAAAAAACTTTTTCGTGTATCGTAAATATTTGTAGGAACTCTTTTTATCATGGTGTTTTCATTAATAATGACTGAAATTGTATGTTAATAATATGATATTGAATTTTTTTGCTGCCACAATAGAGCTCTTGCGTTCGTTAATCACTTAATATTGCATGTCATAACGACATACTTGTTTTAGGTAACTAGAGTTAGGATAAAACGCAAAGTGCATTTTTTTCATTTTTTTCGTAAAACATTAACATTTTTTACCATTAGTGCAACTTTTTCACTATTTCTCTAAAGATGGCATGACCTAAGTAACTGTATAAAAACAGTATTTCTAAAAACTCCACTACACACTTTATTTTAACCCATTACTGCCCAGATTATTATTTTTTTGTTATTCTTTTCCGAAACTATTCCCTTTGACTAGAACAACACGCTTAATTCGAAGGCTGAAATGCAAGGAATACGATGAACAAGGGGATGAGGTTATTGGAAGAACATATACAAGCAACCAACTCAAACAAAACGAATAAAATCACCAACTAAGATATCAGGCTTGAAGAACCAAATGTTGCATCCGAAACTGTATACGAATCACAGCTTCAGATTCATTTAAGAATGCACCATAAATAATGTAAACAAAACCAAATGAATTGTTATTTTGCTGGAATTGGGAGATAGTATATATAGGAATGAACAAGGTATGTAAGGAAAGAAGGATAACGGGATGATCAATCACTTGCCACTGTATCTCACAACACAATCATATTATTTATTATCCATCCAACCATGCAAAGTTAGATTGCGGACTTTCTCAGGGGAAGAAGAATGTGATCCAAGTTCAAGATCAAAGCGTGCCTTCCAAGGATATTTGTTAGAAATTAGCACCCAACGATTACTTCATATTTTATTTATATGGTATGAACTGTTTACCAGAAGTAATGTTTACGAGAGATGGGAAGGCTGACAGAGATATTGAAAGAAGGGTAAATGCAGGTAACTCCATTAATGGAGGACTGAACGCTGTTGGTTCTAACAAAAAAATGTCCAAAGAAGCGGAGTTAGCATCTAGGATGAAAGTAGATTGAATGCTGTGAAATGAGATCCCAGAGGCGTATGTGTGGTAAAACCATGTATGATCGTGTGAGGAATGTGGAGATCCGCAAAGAGTGCAAGGCTGATATAAGCGTAATGAGTAAGATTAAAAAATGGACGCTTAGATGGTTTGGGCATATGGAGCGAATGAGCGAAGAAACGAGTGTAAGGAAAAATATGATGCAAATGCGAATGGTGGCAGAAGTCACGGCACGATCAAGTGAATCAGATACTCGAGTCGGACCATTTCAAGAGTCAGAATAATAGAAGAGTATGTATGAGACGATGTATTAATGTGAATGAGGCAATGAGTGTGTGCCAAGACCGAGTTGTTTGGCGGTCCGTCCTCTCTGCCTACCCCTGCGGGGAAACGGCGTGATGGTTAGTTAGTTGGTGAGAACCATAATGAGATCCGAAAACGGTTAACGATTTTTTTGTCTTCTCCCCGCTCTAGTCAAATACAACACTGTTTTTGTAACACTTTATCGAACCTTCAATTCTGTTTCGAGATAATTAAGCTAGGTTTTTGATTAATTTTGTGGCAGCAATTGTAATATCTAAGAAAGGTCTTTAAATTAAATACCTCATGCCATGTTGATATATTTTTAAACTTTAAAAGTCAAAGTAAATATTTTATTGATTATTAAGGAAAACTATTGAGGGTTTGGTATTATGATCATAAATATTTGTTGTAACTTTTCCATAATAACTCAAATGGTGTTTTCATTAATAAATAATAAAATTGCTTTAGGTAACTAGAGATCGAAGAAAAAGCAGTGTGCATTTTTTCATTATTTTTGGTAAATATGCATTTTATAGACAATTGGTCCAATTTTTGCACTTTTCCTCTAGAATGGGCAGTTTTCCATGGTAAATGTCCTAAGTAACTGTATAAAAATAGTTTTTCTTAAATTTCGAAGAAGATGGTAATACAAATCTTATGCAAATCGAATCCAGGATCTCTGTCATACAACAACAATGCCCCTAACCACTCGGCCATTGTAACCTAATTATTTTACTTATTTTTATTAATAAAATATTAATTACAAAATATGATTTATATTAATTAAAATTAATAAAATATTAATTAATAAAAATAAGTAAAATAATAATTGTGAAAAGTTGCCATCGACAAACCACTGAAAAGTAGTTTATTGGAACTTTTCTGTTTTTTTCTGTATTTTATCTTATTATTTGCTGTATATATTTTTGTCTTGATTTCTAAATAAATAAATAAAAATAAAAAATAAAAAATTAGGTTACAATGGCCGAGTGGTTAGGGGCATTGTTGTTGTATGACAGAGATCCTGGATTCGATTTCCTTATGTAAAAATCGTCAAAATTAAAACAATACTTAATTCTTTTTGTGAATTTTTTTTGTTTAATTTCTTAATTTTTTTCTAAGCAATTGCATTTTTTGACAATTTTTGGAGTTTTTATTTATGACATGCTTCACAATAAAACAATTAATCTGCAAGTACATCAGACAGGAAAGGAAACGTTACCATCGCGATAAAAATCTAACTGCGTAAAAAAATCCATAATGAACACGGTACACGTGGGTTGAATTTTAAGGACTAAACAATAAATAATACCAGTGTATATATAGATAACAAAATTATTAAGTGTATGAGTAAGACCTCTAATTGTAAATTGTAAAATTAAATAATTAAAGACAATGTTAGCGACTCTTAAACGAAAAATTGAAACCTGCCCAGATAGATAAAACATTAAGATGCGACCGAATCTTTTCCTGATTTTTCTGTTTCAATTTTCGTTTGAGAGTTGCGAATATTGTCTTCAATGATCTATAAATAACAATTTTTGTTTGGGAATCGCGAATATTGTCTTCAAAGATTAATAAATAACAATTTTCCTTTGGAGTCGCGAATATTTTCTTCAATGATTAATAAATAACATTTTTCCTTTAGGAGTCGCGAATATTGTCTTCATATAATATTAACATATAACATTTTTTATTAGAACAACTTTTGAATGATATACCCATCAATGTAATATATCATCGAAGAATAATATTATCAGTACTACAATGCTAATAAATCTAAAAGAAGCATGAAATAGAACAAGACACGGAAAAAATAAAAAGATTGCTGTCGCATTCAAGTCCACACGGAGAAAAATGTATTTGCAAATTTATCAAGAATTCTCTTCAATTTATTTGGGATTCCGGTTAAAAACAGGATTTCAGGCCTTACGAATGAATCAAAATGTAGTGGTCGACTAACAAATGTTAGGACGCAAAATTTAAGAATTTCCTAATAAACTTGTAGTAAATACCGAATATTTTATTTTATTTTAATATTTTGGCATTTCATCATGAATCTTCCTGATAATAACACGGTAAATAACTAACATTTTATTCGCTTTCATGATATTTTATCAGTAGTTACTAACCTACTGTTCGCCAGTAGATCGTTTTGAGTTGAAGCAACTGAGTTCTGAGACTCCGAGTAATTGGTGTAGGGTTGGGTGTTGACGTCTAAAACCATGGTGCCCATCAGGAGGAGTTGACGTCTAAAACCAAGGTGCTCATCAGGGAGGGTTGGCATCTCGTTGCTTTAAGGGCCGTGTGAGGAGAATTTGTTCGAATATATTACCAATATTTGAGAGAAGGCTGATTGGTCCATGTTCTCACAGAATTTGGAGTCCTTCCCAGGTTTTGGGATGAGAACAACATGCCCGTGTTTCCAATTTTTGGGGAACTAACACAGTCCGTGTGCGGAAATGATGAGGCTCACAAAGGCTAAAATGCTTTTAGGGCTTTAAGGGCGAAGTTTGTAATGCCATATTGATCCGGAACTTTTTTATTGATCTGGTGTTTGATGGCCCTTCGGTACAGATGATTCAGATTAAATCATATTGCGGACGATGGAGTCAGAGTTTATTCTTAATGGGACTGAATGTTTTTTTATAGATGATGTTGACTCTATTGACGTGAATGTGGGTGTAATGTGGTATTTGTGGGCGATTTTCGATTTCACGAAAATGGCAGTACCACCGCCTAGTGTGTCTTGTCGGTCGTTTAATGTGAAGTTTGAAAGTTTTGGCGTTTGTGATGGGTTAAGGTGGGTTTCATTAACGAGTAAATGTAGATAGCGGGTGTATTTTCAAAAATTCGGAATTCGTGTTAATATTTTAAGAGACCATCAGCATTCCAAAATGCCATGCGTAGCGTGGAGGGCATGGTAGTAGCCATTTAAACTGAAAAAAGAGAAAATATCTGAGGACCGGCGGAGAAAATGATCAATATGTACTCTGCAGGTGAGATGGCAGGCTGAAATTTGGGGATGAGGTCGGCAAGGAGTTCGCCAACCTTGGAGAAAATGAAAATTTAAGAAAATCTAAATATTGAAGCGGTGATGGAAGGTAAATGGGAAGTTGACTGGGGGGGGGGGTGTGGGCGTAGGCAGAGCTTGGGCAATGGCCCTCACATAAGATATAGTAACATTATGTACGGTTTTAGTAACTGTGTTGTTAAGTTGTAGCCCGACAACTTCACCATCGGCGAGGCCATGAGCGAGTTGATACTTGTATAGAAATTAGTTAATGGATGCACCTGACCTAACAAAGCTTATAACGTTTTGAGTACCAAATCGTAACACTAGTTACTGAGTTGTTCTTTGTTTATTCGTCTAAAACAAATCATTTTTCAATCACCAGTACAAAGGCTATACATATAGGCTTGGAAATAAATTCAGTTCGATTGAAATATTAATTTATTCCTTACTAAAATATCTGAAAATTTGTTTCGCTAATACTAAATATTTACAACTTGCCCAACTTACTTTTTCTTTTAATGTTGATTTTAGCTAATTACTCTAGGCAAGTATGAATACCTTATTTCTCTCTTTTCCCTTCTTTGTATTAGTTATACTTAAGGGTATTACACTAATGCATTTATTCCCATCATATATTTTTCAATATTTTATTGTTTCTATAACCCCAATATGGATAAATTGGATTTCAAATCTCATTCATGGAGCTGGGAATGAAATTTTTATTATTACGTTAAGTTGAATGCACTGTGTAATTTATTCAATGAATCATTTATTAATATTTGTAATAATGTATCGAAGATGTTCAAAAAAATCATCCACTTTCTTAAAAATAGAGTGAATTTAATTATCGTTTGAACAACCAGAACAAACATGGGGATGTTTGGCAAACATTTTTTATGATCTTTTTCCAAGTTTGCATAACTTATCATTACAAGTAGGAAATGCACAGATCACAAAAAGAATTCCAAAATCAACCACTTAAGTGAGTCAGAATCATATTGAAAATCATCTCTGTGGAGCACAGCTAAACCTCGGTAGAAGAAGTTTCCTCCAAGTGTATAACTTCTTATCAAATCTATATCAAACAATCTTTCAGTCCAGGGTTTAGTTTTTATTAGTAAGGTTTTAACATAAACGGCTGTTTATCAGTTGTTCAAAATTAAAAACACATTTATTACGAATACATGGTTAGTTTTGTCACCGTTTTAGGTTTGTGGTTTTTCTTTAGGAAACATTCAAAGACGAACACAATCGTACTAGCAGCACTTCCACCAACAAGTATAAAAAGACTACCCCGAATGTGCTTCATTTGCAACACAACGGGATCATCCCGGTAAATCCGCTTGGATTTTATAAATTTGTCAGCGTCACTCATCCATTTGGCCACTAGACCAGAATCTGCAAGGGCTGCTATTTTATGAATCACTCTATTGGCATAAGGAAAGTTTTTAGCCATCGCCATAGTCAATAATGCCTTCTTAACTGGCTTCTTAGCAACATGCACATGTCTTAGTGATTTATTCAATCTTTCCAGTTCTATGTCCAAGATTTTTTTATTAAAATACATGGCAAACTTTTCACCGTTAGTTATGTTCAAAATTTTATCATCCATTTGCGTGTTGTGTAGACGAGTGAACCCCTTTTTCAAAGAATCATCAATAACATGTATAAAAGCGTAATTTCCGCCAAATGTAATATTGTTTTCGATTATTTCTTCTATCGATTCAGGGAGCACCTCGTGCAAATCAGAAACGATATATTTGAATAGTGCTCCTAAATACATGTTCCTCACAAAAAAAGAAAATAAAATAAAAAATATTGACAACCTGCGAAAAAAACTTCCTTCAAATTTAACGGTCACAGATGATCCCAACACTATACCCAATACGTCTAAAGATGTCATTCTATTAAAACGAATGTATCTTTTAGACAATATCTTACGCCTGCAACCGTAAATCATGTTCACAATAAAGCAAGCAAATAATATTAAAAACCACACAACAGAATTGAATGGCTTAAATAAAATCTGTAAATTATTTAAACTTCTAGCTGCAGGAAGAAACATCACATATTCAAGCATTTCATATGGAATGAAATGAAGTTTTTCCATCCGTTCTGTAGTCACTATGAGAGACGACGAAATAATAAATATTTTTTCTTCAAATGGCTCCACGATAGTCAGTTTTCCTGGTTCAATGATTTCTGGTTTAAATTCAACAGAGAAATTGAAAGATTTTTCCAAAATTTTCAAAATGTTCGCCTCAATTCCGGAATATTCCGTGTGGCTTCCATCTGTATTGTTAATCATGAAGGGCGGCTGGATGCGCGAAATGACATTCAATGTACAATTGAGAAGGTTCAAATTTGCTTTCCGATCATCTATAAAGAAGTTTATAGGGTCATCATTTCTCATTGATATTCTGTTAATTTGAATGCCTTCGCATGAGTCGACGTATGGTCTGTATGTAAAGACGTTGAATTCATCTCCGATGGTAATCGCGTCCACAGTCACAATGAAAGTATTCATCAGAGAGAACCTCCAACTACAATCTGCTACTTCCTGCACACATTTACGTCCACAGTTTGGATTTAAAACTCCAATTACCACCTTGTCTGGATGAGTATGATACTGCATACAAGTGTCATCAAAAACATCAAACAGTTCTTTTGAATTTCTGGTCAGCACAACTAAGTTCCATTCTTGCCTGTCAAGTATAACATTGTTTTTGTGGCACTTCAACAGTACTTCAATTCGGTTTCGAGATAATGACGCAAGCTTTTGGATTAGTTTTGTAGCAGTAATTGTAATATCTCCTTCCTTTGAATTAAATGCAACATTGATATCTCCTGTCATGTTGATGTATTTCGAAACATTAAAAGTCGCATAATATATTTTGTTGATCTGAATATCTTCTTCCGGAAGGGAGAACGATTGAGTATATTGTATTAAGATAAACGGTATAAAAATCTTTGTGATAGTCACTTTTCCGATAAGCATTTTTTTATTCCGTCTGGCATCGAGTTATAAGTGAAATACGTAAACCAAATGATAAGTGATATTCAAGCGAAAATTACAAAGGATGTGTACCTATCATTGAATAGATATTTACTTTCTTTTCTTCCAAAAACAATGAAGTTCGCGTCCTTAAAAAAACTTTTGCGTATATCGTGAATATTTGCAGGAACTTTTTTTATAAAAACTCAAATGGTGTTTTCATCAATAATGACTGAAATTGTATGAAAATAATTTGATATTGGAAAACTGTTCTTCCACACTGGAGCCTATGCGTTCCTTAATCACTTAATATTGCATGTCATAGCGACGTAATTGTTTTAGGTAACTAGAGACCGGAAAAAACGCAAAGTGCAAATTTTTTGTAATGTTACATTAATTTTCGTAAAACATTCATTTTTCAGACCACTGGTGCAACTTTTGCTTTTTTTCCTCTAAATTGGCAAATGTAGAAAAACAGTATTTCTAAAATCTCCATTTCGCACATAATTTAATCCATTTCTGCCCAGATTATGTTTCATTGGATCAATTTATTCCTTTATTTTTTATGTTTAACTAAACAAGACCGAAAATAAAATATCCACTTAAATTGTTTTTTTGCTGAATTTTATTTTTCACTGAAATAATAGGTATCGCTGGGCGAAAATGGGTGCAATTGGTGCAAAAATTAATAATAAGTGAAAAGTGTAATAATCTCAAAAAAAGTGTTTTTTTTTAGTGAATAAAAATATAGTAAAAATATTTTTAAGGAATAAAGATACATAAATATTCAACAATATTACATTTTAGATCATCATTGATTATGTATACCTTATCAGAAAATTGTCATTCAATAATCATTGATTATGTTGTAATAATATTTTTGAATAGAATATAGATTTTTCAATGTAATTTTTAATTTATGTTTTTTTTTTTTTTAACCTTATCTCATTTATTTGTTCAGATTGGTTGACAATACAGCGCAGTTCAGATTGTAGTTTTTTATGGCTTGGTAAATATAATGGTTTTGAAATTGTGCTGTTTTAAAATTTGGTGTATTAAATTGATTTCCATTTCTCATTAGTTTGTAAAATTCCTGGTATTCTTTGTTATTTTTTCTTTGCACATTTTTACAATGGAAGCTTGCTTAAATATCTCATTGACATTTGGTACTGGAAACAATTTAAATAGTGATTCTGTTGAGAAGGTAGAATTATTTTTTAGTATTACTTTTATGATGATTCTTTGTGAAACTTTTGCATAGTTTAGATGGTTTTTATAGGATCCTCCCCAGCCTATGATTCCGTAGATAAGCAATGAGTGGACAAGGGCATATTACACATTTCTAATTGTTCACATTTAAAATATTTCTTAACCTAACAAATATAAATATACATTTCCTGATTCTCTTTACAAGCTCTGTAATGTGGCTGTTCCACTTCAGGTTTTGATCAATGATCATACCGAGATATTTAAATTAAGAAGAAGAGTTCATTACAGTACAAATAAGATCGTGTTACATTATCACGTGTTAAAAGAATATTTTTTCAAGATTTTTACAATATTACAATCACTTAAAAAGTAACATTGTTATTATTTATTATTAATATTATTTTAACCTGTCATGGTTTTATGTGGTAAAACAAGCAATACAATAGTTACATTTTTGCACACCGTTCTAACAATCGCAAGATTTTCTAGCACATCGACATTGATCACATAAAATGACTAAGTGGTCCATTTAGTCGAATCTCATGTTAGTAACTCCCAATGTTTTTTTTCTGGGACCATAAGAAGGGGTATCAAAACTTGCAAGATAAATTTGAACGAGTTCTCCCCGAAATTCCAGATTTGATACTTCATCGTTATTTTTTCGGAACAAAAACCACGAATCGTATGCAAGCATTCAGTATTCATGCATAAATTACTTTATATAATTTTTTAATGCTGGATACTAATTTGATAATGTGAGACACCTTTATTCGTTAGATCAGTTGTTGCTTTGTCATTTTGTCAGAGTACTCGCTGAAGGCAGTCGCTTTAAATGATTTTATAAGAATAATTATTCAGGCTAACCTGTATAACATATACAGAGTTTGGTTATATTGCATGGCATGACTTGACAACCAGATTTTTAGTTTGTCAAGAAACAAGAGAAAATAAGAAACATTTGTAAAAAAATTTATAAATTTGATCCTTTCGATCAAACACGTAAAAATATTATTTTTCCGTGATTCCGGTAGGGTAGCGCTCTAAATATGTTTATTTCACTACGCTAGGAGGTTCCTAAATTTTTGTACACGCAAAAATGTAGTTTTTACTACAATAAAAATGAAAATTAAAAACATGCATTTTTACCAAAAAGAGTTTATTACCTCTCCATTGGCAGTGTATCCGAAATATTTTTTTTTCTTACTGCCGCTGGGGAGATATACAAGATATAAAGGAAATATAAATGATTTGATTGATTTTCTCAAAAATTTGAGAATTCATCATAATGGGAATTACGAAAATGGATCGATCCAGCCACAGTATGTCGGCGGCGCGGTAGCCGAGCATTTCGGGGTCAGAAATTTCAGCCGATTCAGGCTAGAAGATAGAATGATAGATAGGATAGAGAGGATTAGATTGATTGCGTAGTTTGTGGATTTTGCGCAGTTTGAGGATTTTTCGTGGCTTGTAATATAGCCACAAAACTGCTTCCGTCTGGCTTGTGCTCACACAGCCAGGCCCCAACACCTTACAGCCGGCCGGAGAAATTCAGCCGGCCTGGAGCAGGCGCACGCGCCCCAACTGCCCTTTTCAAGGCAATCTTCGCAATTCACTTACGTCGTCCCAACTGCCTTTCTCAAGGCATTCAGCAAATTACGCAACTAATATAAATTTTTCTCGTTTCAGAATAATTCAACCCAAAAATGCCGTACCACCGCACGCCAAGAGGAATAGCGACTTTTAAGCGCAACAAGCCCCTGTCCATGGATTTCCCGGAGGGTGCCACAGGCTGGAGATTCAATCCAGATACACACGAGCAGGAATTCGTGTTTGGATCATCACAGACCGGCTCCGGATCGGCAACCGGATCACCAAGAGCCACATCACCCATGGTAGAGGAATGGACGAGGGCTACGGCTTCAAAGCGCCCCCATTCCCCCCCAAAGCCCATTTTTCGTCTGGTTCACGAAAACAAATATGAACCCTTACATAAAGTAAGCGAACCAGCCCAGGATATCCCGTCGCCACCGATGAAGAAACGCCCGACGCCACCAAGACCAGTGGCGTCCACCAGCAGAGACCAGGCGCCCACCAGCCGAACGACTGCACCGACTCTTGGGAAGAGCACACGAGTCCCGCCCGTAATCATGACCATAGGGTCAATGACGCACGGAGACATCACGAAGGAAGTTCAGAGGCACATTGGAAGTGCCCACTTCAACTTCCGGTATGCCAAAGGAGGCAAAATCAGCGTTGTGGTGAGCTCGGTAGAAGCCCACAAAAAACTGACAGCAGCCCTACGTGGAGAGGAGAAGCCTTTCCACACCTTCACCACAGAAGCAGAGAAACTCAAGAAGACCGTCATCAGGGGACTCCCGAAGTTGTCACCAGGTGACATAATGGAAGACCTTGAGAATCAAGGCTTCCCGGCAAGGACTGTGGTCATGATGACCACCCCGGGAACAGAATACCCGCTTTACCTGGCACACTTTGGCCAGGAAACAAACATGGGCCACCTGAGAGCCGCGGTGATCTACCTGTGCCACTGCAGGATTACATTAAGAAAGTACCGAAGCAACCATCTACAACACGAAACACAGTGCCACAGGTGCCAAAATTTCGGACATGGGTCCAGAAATTGCGCACACGTCGCTCGCTGCGTCAAATGCGAAGGAAGTCACGCCACACCGGAGTGCCCGAAAACAAATCGAGAAGAGCCGGCCGTCTGCTGCAACTGCGGCGGAGCCCATCCCGCAAACTACGGCAAATGCCCCAACAGGGTGGCATACGTAGCTGCTCTCCAGCACAGACAGGAGCAATCCAACGCCCAGAGGCGCAAAGAGGCAGAGCCCCGGGCACAGAGACCCGCGGCCAGAGTTGACGGCCGATCCTGGGCGGACGTAGCGGGCCGAAGCAACCACCAGCAACAGGCTCCTGAACAACAGGAACCACCAAGAACCACACCAGAACAACGCCAAGCGCCAAACATCGGATCCTCTGATGACGAGGACATAATGATCCTACTGCGAGGCCTCATCAGGGTACGCGAAAAATTGGCCTCCTGCTCATCAAAGACAGAGAAACTGATTATCCTAATGGAGCTCCTCAAGGAGATCACACCGTGAAGTTCCATGAGAAAAATAACAGCGATGACGAAGAAATAGTATCCTTTTTAAATATAACAAAATATGTTTTTTCTTCCACAGGAATTCTCTAACAAACTTTTTTGCAGGACCACCGAAGCGAAAAGGACGCAGCCAAAACATGAAAAAATGAAATACTTAAATTCAGTAAATCACAAAGTCAAACAGCGTAAAAAGTTCAGAACTTATTGTTTTCTTTTTCTTGTCATTTGTATGAGGTTTTTTATCCAGTTAAGAATTTTTCCTCATAAAACTTATTAATGTAACATAAATTCAGTCAATTAAATACAACCATCAGATGGTGATAGTAATAAGGCTAATCAGCCGCAGTACTAGTTAGTTAGAAACATGAAGGGTATTGTTATAAGCCCTAGCTAGTTAGAGGATTACGAAAGAATCCATAAAATCAAAAAAAAAAAAAAAATTCAGGCTAGAATCTGCTTGGAATTGGCCAGTGGCGTGGAATAGACATATTGTATAAAAAATATTATTTTTTTGAAAACGATGAAACGTCTGTTACAATCGGTGTTTTCATTAGGATTGTCAAAAAGCTTAAAATGGTGAAAGGGCTGGAAATAAAAATGGTACATATACAAGGCAAATATTTTTTGCTTAAGTTTTTTCCCGCCGATACCATATGGTATCCTGCCACTGTGAGACCGTATTGTGTGTAAATATTTTATTGGAGTATTTATTTTCAATTTTTAACTCATTTTAACCATACATAATTGTAAAAAAACATAGGCTTACGCAAATTTCAGGTCCGCGTTTTCGGACACACTAATTTTTTATGAGAAATTGACTGTCATTCATACTTCGCTGGCGGCAAAAATGAACTGCCGGTCAAATTATATGTCTTCTCACACCTCTGGTACACTGATGGGACCAATCACAACATACCTCTCACAAGATCTTTCAAAATTGCGACGACAAAAGTAACGACACTATTCCAGATAGCATATATGGTATCCGCTGGCGCTGATGGTTTAAACACACTAGTTTCCAAATCTTCAGATACCTTCTTAACTTATTAAATAGTTTTTTATAACTATTACTAAATTAAAAGTGTTATTGACTATCTAACTGTCTCTCCCTCCGCCGCTCTATCAAACTCGAAAGATTTTTTTTAAATATAGAGGTAAAGAAACATTTACGGCCTTACAAAAACGTGGTGTAAATTTTATTTTATTTATTTTGTGCATCTATATAAAAAGGTTTACATATATTTTTTGGCTTTGCCTGTCTCACTAGGAAATCCTGTGTCGAGACAGACTAGTTAAATATTACAATAAAGTATATTTTTCAATAAAGCTAAAATATTTGACAAAAATTTTCAGGTTAGTAGGTAGTGGTTACAATAATGAGGATTATATTTGGGTGAGGTGACTAGTTATTGCACGACCTTTTACGATGATCCATTGTTTGATCAGGATTTTGTATTTGTTAATATTATTCGATTGTCTTGTTTTTTCAGGTAGGTTATTGTATATTTTAGACGCAATGCATTTGAAATTTCTTTGACCAAATGTTGTGTTTGTTTTAGGTGTTCGTATGAGTTCTTTGGTTTTGTGTCACGTGTTTACAATATTTTGGGGATTTTTATAAAATGTAGGTGTATGTGTTTTAACAGATGAGTTAAGATAGTTTTTGTGTAAATTTGTCGAATATCTAATACATTTAATTTTAGAATATATGTACAGTACTTGTTATTAAGGGAACTTTAAGAATAACTTTCATAATTAATTTGTTTGCCTTCGAAATCTATAGTTGATAGTGTTGCACATCCCCATGCGATTATTCCATACTCAATGATAGATTGACAAAGAGTAAAAAATATTTTCATAGATTTGGAGTCTAGTAGGTTTCTAATGTTTTTGAAGAAATAAATATGTTTTCTAAGTTTATTCGTGATAAGTAGGCAATATGTATTCCACTTAAGATATTGATCAAATGTAAGACCAAGGTATTTGATGTGGTCCGTTCGATCTAGGCAATGACATTGACAGAATGCATCGTGAGTACAAGAACATTCATGTATATTTATTGTTTTGGTGTTTAATTCGTAGAACTCCATTTAATTTTTTTAAATAAATCAAATTTAATAATGTTGTAATAATTATTAAGTTCTGCAAGTATTTCTGTTATTTTTACAGTTTTTAATGTGACAGCTGTTTCGGCTTTTGAGGCCATTATCAAACTGTGTGACAGTTTGATAATGGCCTCAAAAGCCGAAACAGCTGTCACATTAAAAACTGTAAAAATAACAGAAATACTTGCAGAACTTAATAATTATTAGAACATTATTAAATTTGATTTATTTTAAATTTATTTAAAAAAAAACAACATTTATGTACTTTTATTTCAACATCTTCATTAAGTTGGCCAACGATATTCATACTAAAAGTGATGTATTTGGTTTTGGAAGTATTTAGTGCAAGAGAGTTAATATCTAGCCATTTTTTAACATAGTTAATTGATTTCTCAGCCATTTTGTATGCGTCTAACCAAGTGTCGGATTGAATGAGTAGCACGGTATCGTCAGCAAAACTTACAATTTTTCCATCTATCATTAGGTTACAAAGATCGTTTATGTAGATGAGAAACAAAGTAGGGTCTAAGACGCTTTCTTGGGGAGCTCTGTGGGTTATAGGGAGGGGTTGGCTGAGTTTGTTTTCGAATTTGACACTTTGGGTTCGATTAGTTAACTAACTTTTAAGAAATTCTAGGTCTTTCCCTCTTATACCAATGGCATTTAGTTTATCAATAAGAATGTCAAGGGAGATAGTATCAAAAGCTTTTGAGAAGTCTAGGAAGATACAAATGCATTTTTTTCCTTATCTAAATTTGAAACAAGAAATTTGTAACAGCAGTAATAGCATCGGCAGTAGCTGCTTGCTTTCCAAAAATGATTTCAGTTGTTTGTTGTTATTTTTTCAACTACTTTCGAGAGTGAATTAAGAACTGTTATGGGCCTGTAATTGTTAAAGTCCACTATCAGACCACTTTCGTATATGGGTATGACGAGCCCTTGCTTTAATTGTTTAGGGAAACATCCCTGTGTTATGCTGAGGTTAATTATGTAAGTGCGAGGTTCCAATAGTTCATGAACAAGTGTCTTGAGTAAGTTTATGGTGAAACCATCCATACCGGCGGACTTTGTGTTTTCTTTGTGTTAATTGTATTCTTAATATCGTCATGTGCAACCCTTTGAAATTTAATTTTTTTAGAAAAGGGTATGTGTTTTTGCTTGTAATTTGGTATTAGAATTCGGGGAGGATATTTTGTTTGCAAATTTTTTCCCGACATTAGTGAGAAAGTTATTGGCATGGTTTAGGATTTTTTCCGGATTCTTTCAGAAGTCGACGGTCTGTCCATCAATATTGAGTTGTTTTAGGTCAGTGTTTATGTTAGGCTTAGTATGAGTAGCTTCGCGTAGAATGTTCCACATTTCTTTTGGATTACCTTTGCTTTCTTCTATTTAATGTCTATAATATAATTCCTTAGCATTCCTGATGACTTTTGTACATATGTTTCTGTATCTTTTGTAAAAGTTGTTAAGTATAGTGTCAGAAGTATTCAATGAAGTTTCTTTTTCTTATACAATTTATAATGGTGTGATTTATTCAGGGAGTTAGAGGTTTAAATTTGTGAGGGATTTTTTTTAATATATAATTAGTGTTATTATTTATTTCAGTTTGTAGTTTGTCTATGAAGTAATTCCATGCATAATCAGCGTTGAGTATGTGTATTAAGTTGTGCCAATTGGAAAAGGATTTTTTTAGATTCTCATAATCAACTCGTTTTATGCAATAATTGCGTTTCATTTTTATATCTTTAGATGATATGTTTAATGAAATCATAGTCGCATAGTGATCAGTAATGGTACATTAAAAAACAAGTGTTTTATAGGGATTGTTCGTTTTTATCATAATTTGGTCAACATATGATAAAACAGAGCTCGATTCTTTGGTGACCCTAGTTGGGTGATTTATTGTAGATATCAATTCATGGTAGCTAAGTAGGTTTAGGTAATCTTGACATTGTGATATCGACGATATCATTACGATATCTTCAAATTCTATTTCTATGGTGAGAACGATAATTAGATCCAAAAACTGCTTACGATTTTTTTTTTCTCCCCGAAATATTCGATAGAGAAAACAATCATGCTGGTGGCACATCCCACAACAAGTATAAAAAGACTTCCCAGGATGTGCCTCATTTGCAGCACAACGAGATCGTCCTGATAAATCCGATTGGTTCTTATAAAGTATTCATCACTCATCCGTTTGGACATGAGACCAGAATCTGCAAGGGTTGCTATTTTGTGTGTAATTCTATTAGCAAAAGGAAAGTTCTTGGCCATCATCATAGTCACTAATAAAGTTCAAACTGACCTCTTAGCTATATGTACACATTTCAATGATTTATTCAACCTTTCACATTTCACCGTTAGTAATATTTAAAAAAATATCGTCTTTTTGCGCCATTGGAAGACCGGTGAACCTTTTCCGGTGAATCCTCCAAATGGGATTTTGTTTACGATTATTTCTTCTATCGACTCTGCAGGCACCTCGCCCAAATCAGAAACGACATATTTGAAGAGTGATCCCAAATAAATGTTCCTAATGAAAAAAATATGTTGACATGTGGGTGAAGTAATCTTGTAAAGTCAAACATAAAGAAATAGGCAAAGACAATTCTGGAGCCAGAGATATAACTAAATTTGCTTCAGATGTCTTATAGTGTTGGCTAACGGATGTATTATTTTAATAAAAAATGTTATTTTTAATTGTCAAGTCTCTGATAGCCCTGAATTGTTGAAGCTACTTTGCCATACCCTCCGACCGTAGTGGCCAAGTGGAGATAAATTTGATTGTAACAATAAACTCACTACTATTTGCGCTATTATAATATTTTGCTAGATTATATCTGTTAGCAAGTCACCTTTTATCCTGTTTAAATAAATTGTTTTCTATTATTGTAGCATTCTATGCCTTAAGAAAATTTCAGCTGTAATCACATTCAATGTCGTTTTGTATACATATTGTTGTGTTCTTAAATGTTATACTAATATTCGCCTATGTACCACTGTGTACTTATAATCTCATGTATCACACCATCTCTCATGATATGCTATACGAAAAACTTAAAAATATTGGCATCAATGGAAAACCGCTCAAATGGTTCATCAGTTATACAAAAAATAGGAAACAAATAGTTGAACTTAATAAATGCTTGAGTGACACAGCAGAAATAAAGTACGGAGTGCCTCAGGGTAGTGTCTTAGGCCCTATTCTTTTTCTTATCTATATTAATGGTCTCACTGATATTAAAATTCCAACACTCTGCTATAATGTGATCAGCTACGCAGATGATACTGTACTTCTTTTTAAAGAGCAAACTTGGGAAAAGGCATTTAAGAGCGCCGAATTTGGTACGAGGGAGATAAAAAAATGGCTCGACAAAAATCTTCTTACCCTAAACACCTCGAAAACCAAATTTCTAACATTCAATAAAACAAATATTGGGCAACCAAAAACCGTCCCGCTTTTACACCTGTATCCATGTACTACACCACAAACCACAAACTGCGACTGCGAAAAAATTGAACATTCGGATAGTATTAAGTATCTTGGTTTAACAGTGGATTGCCTCCCAATGAACTATGGCAGTCACCAGCTCTTCCTGCATACAATCACCCGGCGGTGTATGTGGGAGATTTCAACAGCCACCACTTCCTATGGGGCTACTCGACGACCGATAAAGCTGGAGAGCAGATCACGGATTGGGCGTCAGCACAGGATTGCCAACTTATTTACGATGCTAAGCAAAAGGGAACATTTTTCTCTGCGCGATGGCGACGTGAATATACGCCAGATTTGTATTTTGTCTCTACAGCGCCGGACGGAAAAATTAAGAGGGCTTCGAGAACTATATTGAACAGTTTCCCACATAGCCAACACAGGCCAGTCATGCTAAACTTAGGCATACAGATTCCGTGTATTTCCAGCAATCCGTTGCCGCGATGGAATCTAAGAAAGGCAGAATGGCGAGACTTCTCGGAATATGTTGACAGGGTTTATTTATTTATTTATTTATTTATTAAACGCCATAAAAAGCTTCTACAGTAATGTGAAACATTGGATTATAAGTTCACAGTTCAGGGCTGTCAGAGTCTTGACAATTAGAAATAGCATTTTTCATTAAAATAATACATCCACAAGCAGTTTTTATTGATGCTATACATATACATTTCACATATATGTATATATATAAAAAGCTTCTACAGTAATGTGAAACATTGGATTATAAGTTCACAGTTCAGGGCTGTCAGAGTCTTGACAATTAGAAATAGCATTTTTCATTAAAATAATACATCCACAAGCAGTTTTTATTGATGCTATACATATACATTTCACATATATGTATATATGTGGAATGTATGTGTATAGAACACCATATATATGTTACACATAAAGAAGAACACAACAGTCAGTATGATGCAGTACAAACAGACATTTAACATTTCACAAACATATCAGTTACATTCACAACCAAGTATTTTTGCCTTGATGCAAGACGGTGAGGTTTTGAAAATATCAAAAAGGTCTGTATACGTGTTGGCAGTGCGGTGAAAACGCGCCAACGGTGAATGATACAAATAGTTAGTGCTATGATTGTCACTGTGGAAAAGATGGTGGAGTCGAGTTGATTTAACAGGGACACGAAAATTTATAACACTTAACATTTGAGGGCAGTCTATGAGATTGTTCAGTAATTTAAAAAGTATAAGAATGTCATTAATAGTTCGCCGGGTAGAAAGAAGTGGTAGATTTAGACCAGACATTAATGTATTATAGCAGATATCAATTACAGGCGGTCTCAATTTGAATTGAACGTATCGAAGAAATTTTCTTTGTACTTTCTCCAAGCGGTGTAAGTTACAGGTATAAATCGGAGACCATACAGGAAATGCATATTCTAGGTGCGATCTCACAAGAGGGCAGTAGAGTAATTTAATTGACTCAATGTTTTGAAAAGTCCTTGTGTTACGCATTACAAAACCTAGAATTTGCATGGCCTTATTGGAAATTGTTTCACAGTGACGATCAAAGGTAAGTTTTCTGTCAAAAATAACACCAAGGTCTTTGATAAATGGTACTAATGCAATTTCATTATTGTTTATTGAATACGATATGGTTATTGGAGTCCGTGAACGGTAAAAACACATGTGGAAACACTTTTTTACGTTTAGGAATAATTTGTTTATTTCACACCAGCTAGCAAGTCTATCTATATTATGCTGAAGGATAAGTGCATCATTTAAACATTTTATAATCTTAAAAAGCTTTAGGTCATCTGCAAATAGAATGAATTTGACATTTTCGAAACATGAAGATAAATCATTTATAAACAATACGAAGAGAAGTGGGCCCAGATGAGAGCCTTGAGGAACTCCCGATGTTACTTTAAATTTATATGAGACTTTATTATTTAATTTTACCATCAGTTCACGGTTACAGAGGTAACTATTCAACCATTTTAGGAATGATCCATGTATACCAAGGGCTTGCAGTTTCGCGAGAAGGATATTAATATTTACTTTATCAAAGGCTTTTGAAAAGTCAGTATATATTGAATCTACTTGTGCACGAGACGTGAAAGCTTCACAGATATAGTGTTCATACAATAGAAGATTGGTTGTGGTAGACCGACCGGTCACAAAACCATGCTGTTCTGGAGTAATAATATGCCTAAACTTAACAGCAATTTTATCTAAGACAATACTTTCAAACATTTGCGGGGTGGTAGACAGTATGCAAATTGGTCTATAATTTAAAACACAATTTTTATCACCTGATTTAAATATAGGTGTCAAGTGATTAAGTTTCCAAGGATCAGGATATATTCCAGTTTGAAGTGACAGATTGAATATGTGTTGAAGTGGAGCTGCTATAAACTGAGCGCATTCCTTTATGAATACCGGTGGAATTTTGTCAGAACCTGACCCCTTCTTACAATCTAGAGATCTGATCTTTGTATTAACATCATCCAGAGAAATGTGGCATGTTGATATGTCAGTTACATTGGTGTATTTAAATTCAGGTATAGTTACATTATCATTTTTCTGTTCATAAACACTTGAGAAATGATCAGCAAAGAGGTCAACTATTTCTTGATCACTGTCAGCATGTTTTCGCCCTGAATACATTGATCGAGGACAGCCGTTGTTGTCTTTAAGAGAATTCACATAATTCCAAAAATGTTTTGGATTTGACTTGATAGTCTGCTCTACATCTGTAATATAATCTGAATAGCATTTTTTAGACAGACTTTTACATTTATTTCGTAAAACAGAAAAAATTTTATAGCAGTCAGTGGAGTTATTGGATTTAAAGTTAATGTGGGCAATTTTTTTACATTGAATGAGTTTTTTTAGTTCAGTACTAACCCATTTTGGGTAACAGTCGTTACGTTTTACAATAGAAGTTGGTATGCAATTTTCAATAGTATCATAAAGGTTTGAGTTGAACACATTTGTTGCTTCTTCTACGTTTGTAGACATAAAGATGCGGGACCAATTGAGCGAAGAAAGATATAAGCGCACTTGATTATAATCGGCTTTCTTGTAGTTTAGTTCGTGAACGGGAGGTTGGGGACTAAGGAGTTCAATGGGTGCCAAATAAATGATCGCTTGTAAAGGGGGATGATGAGAGTCAATAGATACTATTGATTCACGCGATTCGCTGACATTACTATTATTAATGTTTGATATGACAAGGTCAAGAATTCTGTCATTTATATTTTTAACATGATTTAATTGTTTAAGGTTGAGAAAGTTGATGATATCAATGATTAATTGGGCTTTAGCAGAAATGGGATTTGAAGACTCGGTGGGTTGTACCCAGTTTACATTTGGGAGATTAAAATCCCCAAAAATTATTAATTTTGCATCAGGATATTTCAATTTCAAAGATTCAATTTCATCACAATGTTTACAATACACATCAGCACTAACTTGGGGGGGGGATATACACACACACAATTATTATTTTTGTTGCTTTGAGTTTCACTAATATAGCTATTTGTTCAATGTTTTTATTTTTTAGTTTTAATAGTTTTGAATGGAACATCTTTCTGATCGATATTAAAACCCCGCCGCCAATAATATTTTCACGATCCAGCCGGTAAACATCGTAGTTGGTGAAGCCTAATTCAGGGGAAGATATATTTTCATGAAGCCAGGTTTCTGTTAGGCAGTACACATCGTTATTTATCGTTGGAATATTACACCTTAGGGTGTTGAGCTTGGTACGCAAACCTCTAACATTTTGGTAGTAAAATGTTAGTTTCGTGGGGAGTTTTTTGTATTTACAATAACAGGTTTATTGTTCTTATATTTGATTGTGAGACCTATTTCACCGTCTTGAGTTCTTTGGTCTAGGGTTAATCGTAAATTGGCGAGATAGTTTCTTTGGGCTGGAGTTTGGTCGGAATAAATTTTAATGCCAGGGTACTCTGTGATGCTATTTTTTTTTCGCAAAATATCAATGGCTTGGGTGGGATTGTCAAGCATCACTTTGAGAGGTCTGGGTTTGTCCGTTTTTTTTATCCCCAGACGAAAGGTTGTGATGTTGGCCTTGGTGATGGTTGAGTTTATGGCCGTTAGTGTATTTGATATTTTTGTCGTGTCATCTGTAATTTTGTCAATTTGAGAGCAGGCCAAGCTTTCAGGAAAATTGAAAATAATAATGTTTTTCGAACGTTTTTTCCTCTCCTCGAGCTCGTCAGCAGCTTCGCACATTGTTAAATTTGGTAAATATGAAGATTCATGTTGTGAGGTTGATTCTATCAATTTTGAGGAGACCATGTGTTCATACGACTTAACCTGTCCCTCGAGGATTCCAACTTTGACACCGACATCTAGCATGGTGCCAGAGAGGTTGGAAAGTTTGTTGAGTAATTTAGTCATCTGATCTTTAGTTAGTTTTAGTGCCGGATCAGTAATATTACTATATAAAGCACTAATTTCCTCCTTAGCCTTGTTGATATATGATAGTTCATCAGTGGTACTCATCTTGCAATTGGATTTTGTATATTAATAATTTATATAAGATGCAGTGACAACCCTGTTCATGCGTTGTCTATGGCGAGAAGTGGGTGGGCGTTTCACTTGTACTCTTCGAAACTTTGATTGTATTAGTATTCTTCCTTCTAATCGGCTTTGTATGTGTGTGTCTAATGGAATCCAGTGACAGTTGAAATTTTAAATTAATAATAAAGAATTACCGGTTAGGCCGCTGCAACTGTTGGTACACAATGTTAATTTTTGATTATGGTAAAGTACTCGTGGGTGAAAAACACTACTTTAAGTTCTTAATTTTAATATAATTATTAATTTGTGTGGAGCAAAAATTTACGTGTTGACTGTGACACTTAGTATTGTTGTAACATAACATACCACCAAAGCCGAATTCCTACGACCGTTTTTCAAACCTTTTATTTATAGCCGCAAAGAAATTTATACCTAGAGGCTACAGAAAAGTGTATATTCCAACATGGAGCTCAGAAAGTGAACAGCTTCTAGCCGAATTCGAGAGGACGAATGACCCAGACACTGCCTCTGACCTTCTCCAGTCTCTGGACGACGGGCGTATGAAACGGTGGAATGAATTAATGGAGGAAATGAATTTCGAGCACTCGAGCAGAAGGCGACTTGGAGCTGCAGATCAGCCAACTAAAACAATGCCCAAAGTGTCACCAAATGCTGTTGCTCAGCAACTACTCCGTAGTTCAAAAACGACAACAAGGTCTAACATAAACCACCAGGTCCAAAAATCTCTGAAGGCGGCGCGGCTAAAATGGCCGGTGAACCCCAACACTGTGGTCGCCGTTACAGCTGACGATGTAGATATCGCCCTCACTTCAACAAAAGCTGGGAAAGCAGCTGGATGTGATGGAGTTCTCCCAGACTTTCTGAAACATGCTGGACCACGGACAAAAATATGGATCGCAAAACTATTTACTGAAATTTTCAAAACTGGAGAAATACCAAATACCTGGAGAAAGTCTAAAGTTATTGCGATCCTCAAACCCAACAAGCCAGCAGAGGATCCGAACAGCTACCGGCCAATCTCACTTTTAAGTACCATGTACAAACTTCTAGAGCGAGTTGTGCTCCGCAGACTTACTTCAATTTTGGAGAAAGTGGTCCCACAAGAGCAAGCTGGCTTCAGACCAGGCCGTAACTGTTGCGATCAGGTGTTAGCACTGACAACACACATTGAATCTGGTTTCCAGAAACGGCTGAAGACTGCGGCAGCGTTTAATTGATCTCTCTGCGGCCTACGATACGGTGTGGCACAAAAGCCTCCTTGTTAAACTGTACGACACCATAGAGGATGGCAACACAGTACGACTCATTGAGCAACTGCTAACTGGCCGTACCTTCAGGGTTTTTCTAGGAGGGCGAAAAAGCAAAAAAAATACCCCTCAATAATGGCCTTGCCCAGGGCTCAGTGCTGGCCCCATCGCTATTTAACATCTACACTCGAGACCTCCCTTACACTGAAGGCAGAAAATTTGCTTACGCAGATGACATCGCCGTCACAGCTCAAACCAAAACCCTTAAAGCAGCAGAAGATATCCTCAATTCTGACCAAAAGGCTTTGGAAGAATATTTCCTCAATTGGCGACTAAAGCCAAATGGGTCGAAAACAGTTGCGACAGCTTTTCATCTTAGCAATTCACAAGCGGATGCCAAACTCTGTGTTCAGTTTGATGGAAAAAATATTTACCATGACCTCCACCCCCGCTATCCCGGAGTTACTTTGAACAGGAGCTTGAACTACCGGCAACACATGGAAACAGTGGGTAAAAAAACCAGGACAAGGATTAACTTAGTTAATAAGCTAGCTGGAACTAGCTGGGGATGCGACGCCAACACGCTCAGAACAGCATCCATTGCCCTGGTTTTCTCAACGGCTGAATACTGTGCTCCAGTATGGGCTAGAAGCGCCAACACTTCCATGGTAGACGTTCAGCTTAATGCCACAATGTGAACCATCAGCGGGACTTTAAAATCTACTCCTCTCCCTTGGCTCCCCGTACTTGCAAACATAACCCCGCCAAACATCATTCGAGAAATTGCAACACTGAGGGAATACAAGAAGGCGCTGCAAAAAAGCGCAATACCTCTACACGAAGATGTCGTCTCCCACCCGTCATGCCGCTTGAAGTCCCGAAAGCCCTTCTGGGCGGAAGAAGAGAGGCTCCTCCGACTACCTCTCACCCCAGAAGATAGGTGGAAACTTGAGTGGCAAACGGCCAACGTGGGAAATGCCCATCTCATACAGGACCCCACCGAGAGACAGCCTGGGTTCTCACTGCCTCGCAAAACCTGGTCCGCCATCAATAGGTTAAGGTGCTCCCATAGCCGCTGTGCCCACATGATGCACAGATGGGGCCTTAAAGAGTCGGCGATGTGTGAATGTGGTGCGGTGCAGACTACGGAACATGTGGTCAACGAATGCCCGCTCCATTCATTCCCGGGCGGGATTGATGAGGTTCACATGGCGACGCCTGAGGCCCTAAAATGGCTCGCAGATCTAGATGTCCCCCTCTGACCCCTCACCATACGAAAGAAGAAGAAGAAGTGGATTGCAAACTAAAATGGGAACTTCACATAATCTCACTTGCAATGAGAATCCGGAAACAAATATACATTTTTAAAACGATTAGAAACATTATTTCACTTAAACTACTAAAAAATGTCTACTTTTCCCTTTGTCAAAGCATTTTAATTTATGGTATATCGGCATGGGGTGGTGCCGCAGACACATACATCAAGCTACTTAATACAGCTCATAAAGCACTTATTAGAACTATGTTCAAAAAACCATATCTTTATCCCACTGAAAATCTTTTAATTAAAAATAAAATACTTGATATCAGGAAGCTATTCATAAAAAAAATTATCCATACAAATTGCATAAAATCGTCACCTTCACACATATCTCACTCCCAGAACACTAGAGCTAAATCTAACAATCATTTACAAGTGCCAAAAATTAAATCCACTCTTGCTAAAAAACATGAATCTTACCTCGCACCTTCCATATTCAATATTTTCTTAAAAGAAACACAACATACAACTCAAACCAACAGAAAATGTACATATAAATACTTTAATACGTGGCTAATGAACAAAAAAAGAAATTGCATTAACAAGTTACTTGCAAACCTTCCATGCTAATTTTTATATGACATAATAAAAAAATACCAAAAATAGGAACTTTCACACCAAAAAATGTTCAATTATTTGATTCACACTAAAAAAAAAAATAAAAAAAAATGTTCAATTACTGTCACATATGTATGTAATAATCTATATTTAGATTATTTTATCTAGGTAATCTTTTATTTTTTAATTACGTTTCTTTTTCCTGTATTTTGTATTTTATTTATTTACTTTGTTTTTTTATTCACTTTTATTATTATTGATATATGTAATGGTAGATACTGCTACCCGGCTCAGAACAGATATTGTCTAGTGAGTCGGGTAGCGCACATAATTTGTAAACAATTTTGATGTCAATAAACGCCCGGGTTACCGGCATTAAAAAAAAAAATTGTAAAAGCCTTTTATGGCGTTTAATAAATAAATAAATATAACAATAATTATGCCAACATTGGTGGTACTGAATAATGTCAAAAGAATTTAATAATGTCTTCAAATTCCATACTCGCCATTCGGGTGTGGGTTCCTAGATACAGGTAGAGTTCTTCAAGGTGTGCCTTCTCAGGTCATTTGTTAGAAATTATTAGCTAACGATGTCTTCAGTTTCCTATTTCCACGGTGAGAATGATAATGAGATCCGACAACGGTTTACGATTGTTTTCATTTGTTCCTCGAAACATTCAATGAAAAACACAATCATGCTGGCGACACATCCCCCAATAAGTATAAAAAGACTTCCCTGGATGTGCTTCATTTGCAACTCAATGGGATCGTTCCGATAAATCCGCTTGGATTTAATAAAGTTTTTGTCAGCGTCATTCATCCATTTGGACATGAGACCAGAATCTGCAAGGGCTGCTATTTTACTAGTAATTCTATTGCCATAAGGAAAGTTCTTAGCCATCATCATAGTCAACAATATATGCTGAACTGGCACCTTAGCTACATGTACATATTTCAATGATTTATTCAATCTTTCCAGTTCTACCTCCAAGTATTTTTTGTTAATAAACATCGCAAACATTTCACCGTTAGTAATGTTCAAAATTTTTTCGTCTATTTGCGCCGTTGGAAGACAGATGAACCCTTTTTTCATCGTTTTATCAATAACAAGTTCAAATGAGTAAGATCCTCCATACGGGATTTTTTTTACGATTATTTCTTCTATGGACTCTGCAGGCACCTCGCGCAAATCAGAAACAACATATTTGAAGAGTGATCCCAAATAAATGTTCCTAACAAAAAAATTAAAAAATATAAATAAAATTGTGAAGCATTTAAATGAAGATCCTTTAAAAATATTAATCACGCAATTACCTAAAATTATACCTAAAATGTTTATAGACGTAATCTTAGTAAAACGTTCGTTTCTTTTGATTAACATCTTATTTCTGTAAACGAAAAACAATTTGACTATAAAACAAGTAAAAAGTATTAGAAACCACTCAATTGTTTTAAAAGGCTTAAATAAAATCTGTAAATTATTTAAACTTCTTGGTGCAGGAAGAATCATCACAAATTCAATTGTTTCATAAGGAATGATTTGAAGTTTTTCCATCCGTTCTGTAGTCACTATGAGAGGCGATGAAACAAGAAATATTTTTTCTTCAAATGGCTTCACTATAGTTAGTTTTCCTGGTACAACAATTTCTGGTTTGAATTGGACATTGAAATTGAACGATTTTTCCAAAATGTTCAATATATTCGGCTGAATTCCGGAATATTCTATATGATTTTCATCACTTTTGTTTATCATGTAGGGTGGCTGGGTACGTGAAAGAACATTCAAGGTACAATTGAGAAGGTTCACATTTGACTTCCGATCATCTATAAAGTGGTGTAAAGGTTCATCACTCCCAAATAAAATCCTGTAAATTTTAATGGCTTCGCAGGAGTCGACGTAAGGTCTGTATGTAAACACTTTAAATTCATCTTCAATGGTCATTGTGTCCATAGTCACTATGAAAGTATTCAGCAGAGAATACCTCCAACTGCACTCTGCTACTTCTTGTACACATATAGGTCCACAGTTTGGATTTAAAACCCCAATGGCCACCTTATCTGGATGGATGTGATACTGTATACAAGTTTCATTAAGAATATTAAACAGGTCCTTCGAATTTCTGGTCAGCACAACTAAGTTCCATCCTTGTCTGTCTTGTATAACATTATTTTTGTAGCACTTCAAAGAAACTTCAATTCGGCTATGAGACAGTTTGGCTATATTTTGGATTAATTTATTAGCAGTGACTTTAATATCCTCTTTCTTTGAATCAAAAGTGACAATAATGTCTCCTGTCATTTTGATATGTTTCATAACATCGAAAGTCAGAGATGACACTTTGTTGATCAGAACATCTTCTTCTCTAAGGGGCGACGATTGAGTAAAAAATATTACAGCGAACAGTATAAATAAATTTGTGAAAAACATTATCGCGGCATGCGTATTTGTATTCCGAATGAAAATCGTTATGAGCGAAATATTCTGCTCTTTTTATTAAAAATGGTTTTTATTTGTGTACTATCTCTTCACTCGTTTGTATATAAGTTCGATTAACTGTTACAAATTAAATTAGTCATAATTAATATACCTATTACGTATGTCCTTAAAATGTCTAGTTGATTTCGTAGATTTGAGTAGTGGATAAAAAATAATACGAAATAGAAAAAATGTGTGTGTAGAAAGGAAGAGTTTTTTTTAATCAACAAGTACACGAAGATCACGTATTGTAAATGATTAAAATAAAAGTTTTTGAATGTTAAGTGCAAGCAGTTATTAATATATATTTATACTGTAAAATTAAAATTGAAAAATCACGAGGGTCCCATGGCAACTCATCAAAATGACAATTCAACACACTTATAAAAAGTGCTATAAACTTATGAAAAGTGATGAAACAAAAGCTAGTTTAAATAGATTATTAACTTTATAGCACCTTTTAATAGGTATATTGAATTGTCATTTTGATGAGTTATCCGGTCATACCCTTTGATATATGTGCACATCTTATTTGCTACATGTACACATCTTTTAACTTTGCTATGTGCACATCTTTTAAATTTGTTGTATGCACATCTCTTAACTTTTCTGTACGCATATAATTTATATTTGCAGGACCGGCCCTGTCTAGGTGCCGTTGTTAAATTTTAGAAAATAAAATACTTTTCATTGATAGGGAGTTCATTGAACATTTTAAAACCTTTATAATAAATACTTAATGTATTCCCGATAAATTTATAAATTATTTTTGAGCAATCCGCTTCGGGCACCTACTTGCTAAGGCATCAAAAATCCAAGGACCCAAGGCGCTGATTATACTAAACACCCAACACAGCGCCTCTTCTTTTTATATAATTTCTCCTATTGATTCAACAGGAAATGATATAATATTGGAACAATGCTCTCAAATAAAATACAAATCAAAGACAACAAGTGTCATAGAAAAGATTCATCTGAATCGACTTCCCTTCAATTTTACGAGCATACTCAATCGCAATGTCATTCCAGATCCGTCTTAAAAATTCACTAGTTAAATAATTTCTGGCTGAATTTCGATAGTGAAGTAAAATTGAAAGATTTCTCCGATGGTTTCAAAATATTCGCTTGGTCATTTCAACGTCTCAAAAACCCAAGCGTGTCTGATTTCGGCAAAAAGGGTGGTTACGCCATTACGCATTATACATAATTTAAACATACATCTCATGCACACATATATATATACATGCGACCACTGTACTGAGATAATATTGTTGTTCCTTTGTCTTACCTTCATTCTATTTCCGCACTCTTTCGCTGCATAGTGTGTACTCAGTCTGTTACAATAATCACTCATTATGAACCGCATCCGCGCAAGATCTTATCTCGCTTATCTTATTACATTTTACATCCGCGCCCATCTCGTGCAAAACCGTTTCGTGTTCAGTGCCACCGCCGTGATCCCTGAGGAGGATAAACGAGTGCCCCTTTTCTAACGGTGAGTCTTTCCTTATAAACACATATTATTGTCTTATATGCAGTGGTAATTACACTAATATTCAAGGTCCTTCGACAAACATTTTTTACACTCCATAAAGAACATACCATAACATCTTTTACACACCAGAGGGGAGATCGATCATTGTTTGGTGCAATTAGATGGGACTCTTAAGGTTAAACGCAACGCTCGTTGTATTCTACGTGTTCACAGATGGCGTTAATTAATTAATTTTGTTTAAATACGCTTTTGCAAGGTATTACTTTACAATATTAAGACAAATCATTTGTTTGCGCCCGTATATACGCAATATGAATATGAATCAATAGTTTTGTTCGTTTAAAGACTTAATTCTTTCGAGAAAGGCACACAAATACAATATTTTACCGATGATTCAATCGAATATTGTATTTGTATGCCCTTCTCTAATTAAAGTCATCTGTGAACACGTAGAATACAACGAGCGTTGCGTTTAACCTTAAGCATCGGGGTTCCGTAGACGACCGAGTAAATATGACTTCTAAGAAACTGGGCGTCCTGCATAGTGCTAGCAGGTTCTTCAATAGTGGCTAGCTGCTAACCCTCTACAAACCTCAAGTACGTCCAACAATGGAAATTGGGATCGATCCACTAGATTTTGTGCAAATAGGGTGGTCCGTCAGATTTACAATCCGTAGTTAACAGACCGATTGTTATCGCGGGTATTGGTATAATCAACATTACAACAATGTCAAGTATCATGGTAACAAGCGTGAGTTTGCTAGAAGAAGGCAACGAAGGCTTTTTGCCTCCTAATGTAAAAAAGACAAAATAGCAAGTGCATTTTAAGTTTGGTGCCGCATCGTGCGACACTTATCCAAATATCCATTTTCCATTCCCTGGTAAGTTTTGACAAACTCACAGTTTGACGAAATCAAAAACAAGAGAAAATATACAACTTATATTTTATTAGGAGTAACTACGACGAATATAACAAGAATCCTTAGAAATTTTAAAGCATTATGTAATATGTACAACCGAAAAATGAACTTTATTTAGGAGTTAGATGCAAAGCTTTCCTTCTATTTCATAAAATGTGACCAATAATGTTAATTTATATAATATATAAAGATCGCTCTACAATAACCAATATTAAGAAACCCGATATAGATACACCTAATACAAATTAATTAATAAAACTTAAAACAAACTTAATTCTAAATATTGAATTATTATAATATTTAATAACTAGTTACATATCAACGCATAAATCAACAATAAAATAACATACAGTGTACGAGACAATTAATCGTCCGCACAGATACTGTAGATAAATAGGTGCTGGACACACTTGTCACGTATCAGTCTCGAGGAGTGTGGCGAAAGTTTAGAGAGGATTCTCTTTCAGAGGTAGTTGTTGAACTGATTTTCACAGAATTTGGCTCTCTATTTATAGAGCATATTCAAATCGGGCCCTCCCGAAGGAGGTACTCCTCTTTAGTGAGGAGTGAATTGGTTAGGTATTTTTTTCTTTAGAGGAATGTAACGTTGTGGGGTGATACCTTAACCAAGTCAGTTCAACCTACCTAAACCATCACCTAAAGTCTGGTTTATTTATTTTGTAATAAAATATACAGTTTTACATATTGGATTTGAAGTTAGACATTTTTGGTTTTATCATTTCCCAACGAGCAATAAATATATTTAAGTGTAAATTTTCATGTTATTATGTTAGCGTATAATCATTTCTTTATGTTTATTGATATCCACTAATTTCCCGTAAGTTGAGTCCGACATTATCACAAATTGTTATTTTGAATATGTAATTATTTTTTGATTAAAATATCAATGATCTATGCTGTGCTGTGATTAGTTGGAGGTGTCGGCCATTTTGGAATTCCCTCCGGTAAGTAGTGGAGGGGGACCAACATGAATACTAATTTATCTATCGCCTTGATCGAAGTCCTAATTCGAGCAATAAGTCTAACGGAGGAGGCGTGATGTTATGTGTGTCTAAAAATATCTCATCCTGTAGACTACTGGTCAAGCACACAAATGTTGAACAATTTTTTTAATGCTCAACATACCTTATAGTAAAATTATTATAGGTTGTGTCTACATCCCACCTGCATCGGATTTTCAAATATATAAAAACCACAATGAGGACATAGAAATGCTGAAATTCAAATATCCGAAAACAAAATTCATAATTGCTGGTGAGTATAATCTGCCGAACTGGACCAGCCAAGATGAGATCGGATCTGCCACAAACGAAGTTGAATTACAGTGCGCTAAATCCAGTGAAATTCGTGATATGTCCATATTCCTAGGACTAACTCAATCAAACAATGTGTCTAATTCTAATAATCGAATGTTAGATTTAGTGTTTTCAAGTGATTCAAAAATAGTGGTTGAGAAATCTGACGAATTATTATTGCCTCTAGATAAACACCATCCACCATTAGATATTGGTCATTTTTAGACAACGAAAATAATTTAAATAATCAATTAGAACAATTTTACTCAATTTTAAATACCTCGATAGAGCGCTTTGTTCCTAAGGTCAAACTTCACACCATCTAACTATCCCAAATGGTTTACGAGGGAATTAAAAAAACATATTAATTATAAAAAACATATCCATAGAATATATAAACATACCAGAAATCCTAATGATTACATAACTTTTACTAAATTACGTAAGCAGTGTAAAGAATTATCAATAAAATGCTATAGTGATTATGTAAGCCTAATTGAAAAAGAGGTACACCAAAATGTTAAAAAATTATGGAGTTTTTCTAAAAGTCAACAAAAAAATGATTGTGGATTTCCCAATAACATGTACTTAAAAGAAAAATGTGCCGACAGTATCGAAGGTATAGTTAATCTATTTGCTGATTCATTTAAAAGTATTTACGACACAGATATTCGTGTAAATACGATTCCCGATATTTCAGTGGAAGAGGTAATAAATCTAAGCCAATGTTTCATCAAAAAAGAATCTATAGAAAAGTCATAAAAGAATTAGATAGCAATAAATCTGCTGGACCGGATGGTATTCCTCCAATATTTTTCAAAACCTGTGTTGTAGTCTGATATATCCTCTTTATAAACTCTTTAACAATTTTTTAAGTTCTGGTTCTTTTCCAGCTCAGTGGAAAAAGAGTTATTTAACCCCTATTCATAAAAAAGAGAGATAAAAGCGATATATCAAACTATAGACCAATTTGTATAATGTCTGCTTTACCGAAAGTTTTCGAGAAATTAGTCCTAGATATCATTGTAAAACCTATCAACAACATTATTGTTCCTAACCAACATGGCTTCATCATAGGTTGCTCTACCTTAAGTAATTTAATGATTTATGAAAATTACATATCTGAATCTCTGGGTCTCAAACAACAAGTGGACAGTATATACACTGACTTTAGTAAAGCTTTTGATAAGGTTCGACATCACATACTTATTTATAAACTTCGATTGTTGGGCATCGAAGGTAAATTATTGAGTTGGATTGTTAGTTATCTTAGCCATAGGGTGCTTAGTGTAAAGATTAATTCTGTACATCTTATATATTCGAGGCCACAAGTGGGGTTCCTCAAGGGTCCCACCTCGGCCCAATATTTTTCTTATTATTCATCAATGACATTGTTGACCAATTTAATGATGTAGAAGTTCTGCTATTTGCTGACGACTTAAAAATATATAAAAGAATACGAAATGTATACGATTGTCAAATTTTACAGAGTAATTTAGAACAACTTCATCAATGGTGTGAACAAAATGCTTTATTTTTGAACATTCAGAAATGTCAAGTAATACGATTTTCTAAAACTCGTTATAATATATTACATGAATATACATTAAATAATATTAAATTAATACCAGTATCACATATTCGTGACTTGGGTGTAATATTCGTTGAAAACTTGTCATTCATTGAACACATCAACTATATAACTAATAAGGCTTTAAAGATGCTTGGCTTCCTTTGCAGAACTTTAACCGATTTTAAGTCCATAGATTGTATGAGAACCCTCTATATTTTATTAGTCAGAAGTCAATTGGAGTATAATTCACCTATTTGGTCCCCTTTATATAAAGTTCAATCCAATAATATAGAAAGAGTTCAGCACAAATTTCTTAAGTACGTAAATTTTAAGCTCGGAATTCCTATTTATTACATTAATTATGTCAGTTTGATGAATCAATTGCATCTAATAACACTGTCTGACAGGAGAATTATTTCAGACCTGGTTGTGTTACACAGAGTCATTAACAACTTAATTGATAGTCCTGCCATCCTTGCCACTATTAAACTCCATGTGCCGACTAGGAATACAAGACAAAATATAACATTCTTCTGTAATACATACTTGACCAACTATCAGACACACTCACTGACCAAAAGGATGCATGATCTGGGCAACAAGTATGGGGGTGTTATTGATTTATTTATTGATTCCATACATAGAATTAAGCATAATCTACACCAACACTTTGTTGAATCCTACAAATTAGAGTAGCTTTGGTAAATTAGTTTTAATGATTTTTTTTATATGTAGTGTTGTTATAATTTCTTTTTTACTTTATGTTACTCTTACGTTTTACTAATATTGCTTCATATTTTTTAATATTTTCTCATTATACTTGTAATCACAATTTTACAAGTGTGTATTTTTTACCTTCTTTAAAATGGATTACATCTATTTTCTGTCAATATCTCCTGTATAATACATATTCTCTTATTGTACTGCATCATGTATCACTTCTATGTAAAAGCCTTTTTAGGCGTATATATATATAAATAAATAAATAAATCCTGAAGCAGTTCCTTGGCGGTGGTCATTTCGTTGACTGGTGGCTCCGAGTGAGGAGGTAGATGTTTATTTTCAGATGTGTTTCAGGATCTGTTACTTTATCATCATCTAATTCTCTTGATTAATTACATACGGCATATCATTTAATAGAGTTATTTTGATTTAAAGATTTTTGAGAGCGATCCCTCGGGAAGTTACTAATTTATCACCTAGAAAAATAAAAATTGGTGCTTACTGCTAAAGTTATAGTTGAAAAACGTTTTATAAAATTTTCAAACAGTTTTACATAAAATATTTTATTGGTATGGTCCTGTTTTTATTAATTTTAAATACAAATAACTTACATCCGTAGGGATCTCTCTAGAAAAATTTGAAATTTTAGTAAAACGTTCATCCGAAATAATTAAAATGTGAGCGTCTCTTAAGCCATTTATTTTCATAACTAATGACTGTCGTAATCATATTCGGACCGTGCTCGCAAATATCACTAACTGACCATACATCACGGATTTCGTCGATATCATATTGACATAGGGGTTTATCGATCGTCCGTGCTAGCATATTTAGAGTTAAAAGTGTAGATGTCATTTTGCTATATTATATTTATTTTTCTATTAAAAATTATATTAAAAACAAAAATATATATTTACTACATATCGTTGGGTAAAGCCTAGCGGATAAGTGATACGCACTCCGTCTCGTTCCAGAATAACGGTAACAGAGAGAGCGCGTATCTCCGTCGCGCGTCTAGCAGTGTGATCAGTTGCGAAATTTTTCTGTATTTGATGAGATAAAGATTAAAACCGAGATGTAATTGCTGTTAAATAGCAAAATAGTTTGATATTATTTGTGAAATGTTAGCATCTGTCCAAAGAAATCTTCGGAGTCTTCGACTGCTTGAAGTACAAAACGTGAATTAATTAGCATAAAAAAGTAATTAAAGTGTTTTAATATATAATTTTTTTTTAAACTACAGATATTTGCGAACAGTGAAAAATTCCTAATGTATCGATTAATTATGCGACATTTGTTTAGAGAAGTGAACTCAAAACGGATCCCTGGGGAACCCTGAAAAGTGTGTTAGATTATTTTTCCATCCATTAAGGCTTGTAAGCGATTTTTAAAATGATATCATTTTAGATTTAGACATCTGCCCTGATGGACACTTTAAGGAAACGCGAACCGTACCACGAATTACGGGAATGGAACGAATCAACTGCAAGCATCGTTTCTCGCCATTTTCTGTTGCTTCGTTTCTTTCCCATAAGTTGAGGTTCAGTTCGGCTCGCGGATGTATACGTAGCATACGATGAACGGTGTACGAAACGTTGTGTACAAAGTGCAACACAGCATAATAACCAAAGATGTTACATATCTTTGATAATAACACAAAAATAAACCACGATAATACTGTATTATAATTGGTTCAATTCAATATTATTATAAACAAGACAGCGGGATCCGCCACCGTTTTAAGACGCCTTCGATTTTCCACCAAAATATTTCGCTGACAAATACAATCATGCTGACAGTACTTCCAATTAGAAGTATGAAAAGGCTTCCCCGAATGTGCTCCATTTGCAATATAATGGTATCATCCCGATAAATCAACTTTGTTTTTTTTTAATTTATTTTCTGCATCATTCATCCATTTGGAAATCAAACCAGTATCTACCATTAATTTTATTTTGCTTATTATTTTAATGGCATGAGGAAAGTTTTTAGCCATCATCATATTGGAAAATCCCCTCACGGTTGGGTTTTCAGCTACATGGACGTCATTTAATGTTTTATTAAACTTTGCCAGTTCTATCTGTAAGGTTTTACGGTTAAAAATCATCGCAAACATTTCACCGTTTGATACGTTCCACATTTTTTTGTCTATCTCGTCAAGTTTAAGAGAAATTAACCCGGTTTGCGACTCATCATCACAAAGATATTTAAAAACGTCACTTCCACTAATCCGCAAATCAGAAACAATATATTTGAACAATGCTCCTAAATAAATGTTTCTTATGAAAAAATTATATAAAATGAACAGGAAAACCTACTAAATTTACTTCCTTTGAATTGTACTACCACACTCATGCCCATAATAACACCCAGTATGTCTAATGAAGTCATCTTATCAAAACCGCTGTTTCGTTTGGACAACTTCTTACTGCTGTAACAATAAATAAAAGTGACAATCGTACTCGCGAAAAACAATAAAAACCACACATCGCCTGTGAACGGTTTTAATAATTTCTGTAAATTGTTTAATCGTCTTGGTGGAGGAAGGAACATAACGTAGTCAATTGCATCATAGGTAATGAGATGAAGTTTTTTCAATCGATCTTTGGTTAAGATGAGCGTAGATGACACGAGAAATGTTTTTTCTTCAAATGGTTTTATAGTCATTAGTTGTCCTGGTTTAACAACTTCTGGTTTAAATTCGACAGTGAAATTAAAAGCCTTCTCCAATATTTTCAAAATATTGACCTCGATTCCGTAATATTCTGTATGGTTTTTATGTGTAGTATTTATCATGAAGGGCGGCTGGGTATGTGTAATAACATTCAAGGAACAATTCAGAAAGTCCACATTTGCCTTCCGATCATCTACAAATTGTAAAGGTTCATCGTTCCACATTGATATTCTTTCTATTTTAATGGCTTCGCAGGAGTCGACATAAGGTCTGTATGTGAAAACGTTAAATTCATCTCCAATAGTCAACGCGTCCACAGTCACAATGAAAGTATTCATCAGAAAGAATCTCCAACTACACTCTGCTACTTCCTCTGCACATTCATGTCCACAGTTTGGATTTAAAACTCCGATGACCACCTTGTTGGGACGCTTTTGATACTGCACACAAGAATTATTCAAAACATCAAACAGTTCCTTTGAATTTCTAGTCAGCACAATTAAATTCCTTCCTTGTCTGTTTAGTAAAACACTGTCGTTGTAGCACAACAAAGAAATTTCGATTCGATTTTTATACAATGACGATATATTCTGGATTAATTTAGAAGCAGTTATCTTTATATGTTCATTATTTGGATTAAAAGCAACGTTAACATCTCCTATCACGTTAATGTATTTGAAAACGTTGAAGGTCACAGACGATATTTTATTTATCTGATCGTCTTCCAGAAGTGACAATGAGTGACTCAATAATACTATACCGAACAGTATAAAAATCGTCCGGGGAAACATTTTTTCTTTCTATATTATTATTGCTTTAAGTTAAATGACAGGATTTTTTCAAAGTATTGTTTGCTACATGCATCATAAAGACTAGTTTCCAACAGTATCAAAACACAATGAATTACCTACATCAGACATTATTGGTAGATATCTGCCTTTTTTTACAATTGAAATGAAAATTACACTAAAATAAAATAACCATCGTAAAATTTGATATTTCTTAAAAACAGGCGTATTGTAGGTATCTCTACGGATATAGTAGAATATTTTATTATTACTGATTTAGGAATTTTAGAATTGTACATCATGTTATGGAAAAACTTTGTACTTCCACTATTGTATGGTTTAATCATCTTTTCCGGCGTTTTATATTAATATTATTAATTTGTCAACCTGATTATTGGGAATCGGCTGAATGTTCGTGAGTGACGTGTTGTCAATGTGTTCATTTCATTATGCAAGCTGTTTTACAGATCCATTTACATAATTAATTTACCTTCGTTAAGTGGTCATATTATAATAAATATCTAAAAAAAGTCCTGAGGTTACAAATGGTATTAAATGGTAACATACATTTGTAAAATTATCAAACTATTACATTTCACAATTTGAAAGACTACCTACAGCAATTTATTAAAAAAGCCTAACCTTCCAGTTTGTTCACGCAATATAATATTTAATAACGGGCTGTATAGATGGTTATTCACAATGACCTCTCGACCGCTAAAAGTGTTGAAGGTCTTGGTGTAATAATGATTATTATAGCAATCAATCATGAAATATATCAACTGAAGTGGTCTGGTATAAGATGCGGACTCATGAAACATGATGATAGTTTGTATGTATAAATTTTGTCAAATTCATAGCCATTCAAATTTGTCCATAGTCAAATAAAAAAAATCACACTTCATCAATCATGACTAAATAAGTTACCAAAAGAGGACATGGCATATCAATAACAAATCTGTCCAAACAGTAGCAAAATAATTGCTACCAAAATGGCGGCAACGCCAGACCATTTCCATTGTTATTATTAAAACCTATTTATACACAAAAATATCTGTGAAAATGGAAGGTATTAAACAAAACAAATGGTAATGCAATTTGGGTAGGAACTATCACCAACAGTTGGAATAGTGATTTCTTAATATTCCATTCTTGAAGTGTAATCAAGAAAAGAAAATAATTTCCTTTGTTTTTGTTAACCTTTTTCACAGAAGTAATAAAAATACAGAGAGCCTCTGTATTTTTATTGTGCACTGCAAATATTTTACGACGATTGCCTGCAAGGGGGTATAATTCCTATCGAATATTGGTACGGAAATATTGTGACGTCATATGATTGCCTATCTATATCCACCAATGAAAAAATCTGAAAGTCTATGGAATAAAATTTCAGAGTTTCTCATTGGTGTATAGTATAATAAGTAGGCTCCAAATGAGAATTTTACTGTCTATATATTGGCATATCTATGGGTTTTTAGGTCCAATTTTTTCATTCAAAAAGCCAGAAGACGTGGATCTAGTGAGTGGTTTATTTATAGTTTATGGTTTAATTGATGAAATCTGAAATTTGGCCGGTTTTATTATCATAAAGAATAAGATCCTCGGTTAATACAATGTTAACTAACAACATACACGCCAAAAGATGTATGAACGATAAAATTATTTGAAAAAACGTTTGAAAGGAATGCTTTCCTAATCTTTAACCTGTGAAATAATATTCCCGCCTTTTTTAATCGACACACTTTATACTCGTTGACTGAACACTTTCGCGGCATCTTGAATATTTCTTTATTAAAATTTATATTGTTTTTGATTATCCGACTAACAGTTCGAAAAAAAATAATAATACAGGACAACAAATATTTGACCATGTAATTTTTAAAGAAGAACATGGGTGATGAAACTATGTCATTCTCTTTCTAACATGGGATGCGCTATGGCAAGAGAAGAGTGCAATGATAATAAGTCATTTATTTGTTTTCTGTCTCTGTATTATTAGAGCACTTCCTGTTATTACATATGCAATAGTTTTAATCATCAATGTCACATAGCACTCTCTTTAGGGTGAATTGCCTAATACAAAAAAAAATCATCAATGTATTCTTTATTGAAATATTTACGATACATTGCCATCAAAACTGGTAAAATAAAATCGAAACCTATAGAAAAAATTACAATAATATCCCTTCTGAATTGCGCTGTATTATCAACCAATCAGAACAAATAAATAAAATTGAGCATTTTCCAAAAAAATTATATTTTATGCAAAACACATAAAATGTAACTCATATTAAAACAAAATAAAAAATTAACTGTGTTTATCATTTTTCTGTTAAAAGCAGAGAAATGTCAAAATTCGATACTGTCGTAGAAAGCAAATATTCACATTTCATATAAGATAATCTTAAAAATGTTCTGCCTTTATTTAGGATTTCAAATTTCAAGTAATTTTAGTTTATTTTTAAGACAGATCGATTGTTCTTCTCAGAACAACAGGATTTCACCTGACCTGACCTGTCCTGTAAAGAAAAATACTTTAAGCTCATTTTCGCAAGATAGCACTTTTTTCTTTTTTCACTAGATCTTGCCTGTTGTGAGGGAATATTTCGACATTTCAAACATTTTTATTTTTAAAATAATATTTTAGGCTAGAGAATGGGCTCTGAATTAGAATTATATTGTCTATGGTGGCGCCTTTTTTAGTTTCCTCTATCCTCATCTATGGTGTGTGACGTAGTATTGTCGCACGCATAAAATTTGTCTAAATATTGACATACGAAAAGCTCGAAGATATCGATATAGTTGATTATGATATCGATCTAGTGCGTGGTTTATTTATGAGTACCATATTTCATAATGGTTGCTGTTTTGATTTGCCGTTGTTGATGTTGTAGTGGACATTACTGCCGAAAAGAGCAAGCAAACAACGAGTCCGAAAATTCAATGGAAGCTGTTCAATTTTGCAGGCTACCGACATCTGTAGTCTAGAAATTTGAAGTTACTACGTTTAACCAAAATGGTGTGAGTCCTTGCTTAGAAAATATTGTCAATTTGGTCGGTATAGCAGGTTTCATTTTTACTGCTAGACATCACGATGACAAGTGGTTTATTTACATGTGGTGGTTTTTGAAGTCTTTAAAAAGGCTCGCATTATGTGTTTTTTCGTTCTTTTCTCAACAATAACTCGATAATAAACAAGCTCATAAGTCAGAGCGATCGTAGCAGTGTTATTCGCACAGTTCTTTATAAATATTATACCTGTTTCAATAGTTTGAAATAAATGTAAAGTTGTGTCAAGAAAACCAGTTTTTATTCAAAAAGGATCACCCCCAATTTTTAACATTTGATCCTTCAACCGGATTACGATCAGGAGATTGTATGTAAAAAAAAACAAAGAACCAGCAGCCAAAAGGATACAAAATTGATTGAAACTGGAAATCATTAAGGAAAGTGGACCACATCGCAAATCTGAGATAAGTATTCAGTGCTTTCCTTCCTATCATCCATTTTATGTTTATTCAGGTCTCATGTAATTTAAACGAGATTAATCTTAAATAGAGTCAATATTATAAATAAAATCACTACCCACTTGAAAATAAGAATATAATATTATTGAATAGTGTTCTCAAATAGAATTGTCAAGGTTGTCGTGGTATTCTTTCAAACGGGTGTTTGCTAAAATAAAATAATTGTCAACCGATATTAACAAAATATAATTAAAAATGGAAAATATGAAGTCATTAATAAACAAACGCGGCGTAATCAAAGGAAAACTAACCCGATTCGCGGATTCCTTAAATGCATTGTCGGTAAATGAAATTAAATTAAGATATGAGCGGGTGAAATCATTGTTAGATGAATTCGAAGCAGTTCAACGGAAAATTGAAATGTTACCGGATTCAGACGAAATTGAAAATTATAGTCAACGAGAAGCTTTCGAAAACCAATATTTCTCAGTTTTGGCAACGGCCAAAGGTGCGATCGAATCCGTCGATCAAAGTAAGGTGGAAATTAAACTACCCAACCTCCAATTACGGGAATTTCATGGCGATCAGAAAAATTGGGTTAATTTCGTCGAAACCTTCAAGACTTTAGTCCATAACAATAGTACTTTAAGCAACGTACAAAAATTCTTTTATTTGCAATCAACTTTAAAGGGAAACGCATTAAAGATAATTGCTAATCTAGAAATTTCTGAATTAAATTACATTTCCGCTTGGGAATTATTAAATGAACGTTATGCAAATTTAAGAACTACCGTTCATAAACACATCCAAGCTCTATTTTCATTAAAAGACATGAAACAAGAAGAGCCTGTAGCATTGAGGTATCTAATTGATGAAACAAACGTTAGTTTAAAGGCATTACAAAATATCGGGGTCAAGGTAGATCAATGGGATCCATTGGTTATTTATATAATATCAAATAAATTAGACGCAGCTACCCGAAAAAATTGGGAACAATATACATTACAAGACGAATTACCTACGTTAAAGGAATTCTTAAAATGTTTATCTGCTAGAGCCCAAGTATTGGAACTGATGAACGCTTCTGAGAAAAAATTTTCTAGCTTACATAAAACACAACTAGGCAACAATAATTGCAAAAAAGATTCATCAGTATTTTTAGCGGTAAAGGCTAACAACTGCATTTATTGTAACGAGAAAGGTCACCATATTTATTATTGTAAAAAATTTCTAAAATTAAAATTACATGAGAGGATTGATGCTACGAAATCAATCCAAGCTTGTTTTAAATGTTTAAAGGTGGGTCACCAGGCACAGAGTTGCAAGGCAACCTTTTCTTGCAGGCGTTGTGGCAAAGATAATCACAACACCTTGCTACACAATGAGGTACCTCTGCGGGAGGCCTCCAATATGGATGCTGATAACGAGGTTTCAGTATCGAATTTTTCTGCAGCGGATAAAGCAGAAAAAATAATATTATTGTCAACTGCCAACATAGGAGTTGTGGGTAGTAACAATAAATTTTTTAAAGCCCGCATTCTGATTGATTCAGGGGCCCAGTCAAATTTTATGAGAGCAGAATTTGCTAATAAATTAAATTTACCATGTGAATTGATAAACAAACCCGTTTCTGGGATCCATAATAACATCACTCACATAAAAAAGAGAATTTCAGTGGAGATGAATTCGCTTCATACTGATTATAAAAGTGAAATATCATGTCTGATTTTACAGGAGATTACAACAAATTTACCACAAGTGACAATGGCGAAAAAAGACTTCAAGTTACCACGAGGATTGGAGCTAGCTGACCCGAACTTCAATATAGCTGCACCCATCGACATCCTGTTGGGCGCGGAGAGCTTTTGGGAAATCCTAACCAACGATAGATTGAAACTCGAATCGGGACCAACACTTCAACGTACGCAACTGGGATGGATCATATCAGGACCAATCCACATGTACCCAAAGCAAAGGCCTGTATCAGATTGTTGTAATTTATCTATAAATAAAATAAGTCATCAAATAGAAAAATTTTGGAAATTGGAGGAGATTAATCCCACTAAGATTCTAAATCATGAAGAAAAGGCTTGTGAAGCCAGTTTTGCTAGTACTCATACTAGACAAGACGACGGTAGATACGTAGTAAGTTTACCGCGTCGAGCATGCATTGATCAGCTGGGAAGTTCATTGCTCACTGCTGAAAAAAGATTTAAAAATTTAGAAAGAAAATTTGTGTCAAATCCCGAATTGAAGACACAATATATACAATTCATGCGTGAATATGAGGAATTAGGTCATATGGAGGTGTGTGACCAGTCAAAGGGGGATCGTGAATCCTATTTTTTACCTCATCACGCTGTAATAAAAGAATCAAGCACTACTACTAAAGTGAGGGTCGTTTTTGACGGCTCCGCCAAAACTTCAAATGGAATCTCTCTCAATGACGCCTTGATGACAGGACCTGTTATACAAAAGGACTTATACACCCAACTATTGCATTTCAGGAAACATCAAGTAGTACTGACGGCTGACATCGAGAAGATGTACCGCCAGATTAACGTGTGTGAAGCGGACCGTGACCTGCAGAAGATAGTGTGGCGCGAGTCGCCGCAGGAGGTGCTCAAGCATTACCGTCTGAGGACAGTCACATATGGTCTGGGGCCTTCCTCTTTCTTAGCCACTAGAAGTCTACGGCAAATTGGTATGGATAACAATATAAATTTTCCTAGAGCTAGTCAGGTCATAGAAAATGACTTCTATATGGATGACTTGTTAACCGGAGGAGATGACATGGAATCCTGTAGAGAGTTAAAAGAGCAATTAATCAACATCCTTTTGTCTGCGGGGATGACCTTGAGGAAATGGAGGTCCAATGTCTTGGAGTTGTCAGCCGAGTCGGGCCAAGCTAAGATCGCCGAATCAGGCAATTCTGAAAAAATTATTACTGACAATCCAAAGACTGAGAAAATATTAGGATTAATATGGAATAATGAATCTGATTATTTTTCTTATGTAATAATGAAACCATCAAGTCGAACCGAGAGTAAAAGACAGATATTATCTTGCATCGCATCAACCTTCGATCCATTAGGTCTTCTAGGACCGATTATAGTTGTAGCCAAATTGATAATGCAGAAGTTATGGCAGTCTAAAGCAGCGTGGGATGATCCATTGCCTAATGAAATATTAGCACCCTGGAGGTCCTACCTTCAAGAATTAATTCAACTAAATGTGTTGAAAATACCAAGAAAAATTATTTGCAGGCAATCTACATATCTACAACTACACGGTTTTTGCGACTCATCTGAGAAAGCTTACGGAGCCTGCGTTTACATGGTGTCAGTGGACCATGTCGGTAAGCGGCATTCACATTTAATAACGTCCAAATCAAGAGTGGCGCCATTGAAGTGTATTTCCCTGCCCAAGTTGGAGCTTTGTAGTGCTGTGCTACTGGCGAAATTAATTAAAAATGTAAAACAAGCGCTAAATATAGTGGAGATCGACACACATTATTGGTGTGACTCCATGATAACGTTGTGCTGGCTGAAAGGTCAACCTACGAGATGGGCTACTTTCGTTGCAAACCGAGTAGCTGAAATACAAGAACTTAGTGATCCAGATCTATGGAGACAGGTATCATCAGCCGACAATGCAGCAGATATACTTTCAAGAGGAACCACTACAGATAAATTGATAAATTCTGCAATATGGTGGAATGGACCAAGTTGGTTGACCGAGGGAGTCAACGCTTGGCCTATATCAAATATTTCGTGTTCAAACCCTCCGGAACTCAAAGGCAAAAATATTCTATTATCCACAGATATTCAAGAATGGGAGATATTTGAAAAATTCTCATCATTTATTAAATTGAAAAGAGTTACTGCGTATGTATTGCGATTTGTCAATAACTGCAGAAGTGTTAAGGGTAAAATTTCAGACAATTTAAGTGTGGCTGAATTGGAATCAGGCTTGAAATGTCTATTGAGATCAGCTCAAATACACGCCTTTCAAAAGGAATTGAAAGAATTAAAAAACCATGGCATCGTCAACAAGAAAAGTAATTTAAAATCTCTTAATCCCTTCTTACATGATGGTCTAATATATGTAGGCGGTAGGTTGAATTTGGCTACACATTTATCTTACCAACAAAAACACCCAATTATCTTGCCGGCTAAACATAAGCTAACTGAATTGATAATACGTCACTACCATTATGTAAACCTACACGCAGGACCTCAAGCTTTGTTAGCTGAAATACGATTAAAATTTTGGCCCATCTTTGGTAAAAATACTATTAAAAAGATATTACATAAATGTATTGTATGTTTTAGATGTCGTCCCCGAACCGGTCATCAAATCATGGGAAATTTGCCACCCGAAAGAATTACGCCGAGTCGTCCTTTCGCTATCACCGGAATAGATTACGCCGGACCAATTCTAATTAAAAGTGGGACGCTGAGGAAGGCTTCCCTCGTAAAATCGTATTTATGTATCTTTATTTGCTTCTCAACCAAGGCTGTTCACTTGGAATTAGTTTCGGATTTATCTAGCAATGCTTTTTTGAACAGTTTAAAAAGGTTTATATCCCGTAGGGGACAACCTGAAAAGATCTTTTCCGACAATGCTAGTAATTTTAAAGGAGCTAGCAGCAGGCTCAAAGAGCTGTACACCAGCTTGAGGGAAAACAACGACAATATTCAAAATTATTTAGTGAACAGAGGTATTGAGTGGAAGTTCATAACCCCTCGAGCCCCTAATCAGGGAGGTTTGTGGGAAGCAGCAGTAAAATCAGCAAAGTTCCATTTGTATAGAATCACTAACAATTCTTCATTAACATTTGAACTCTTGTATACCTTAATTTGTCAGATTGAGGCCTGTTTGAACTCCCGTCCATTAACTTCCTTATCCGACGACATCCATGATTACCAACCTCTTACCCCAAACCATTTCCTTATAGGCACTGAATCCTGTATCATTCCTGAGAGAGACGTCCGGGCGATACCGGACAACAGACTAACTCAATATCAGAGGATCAGTTCGCTAATTCAATCTTTTTGGTCTAGATGGAAGCAAGATTACCTGATGGAACTACAAAAGAGGACTAAATGGCAGACCAGCACTCAACGGGCACTGCAAAAAGACGATCTGGTGATTTTAAAGGAAGATCATTTACCTCCACCTTTATGGAAAATGGCCCGAATTCTGCATACACACCCTGGAGCGGATGGAGTAATACGAGTTGTTACCCTAAAAACACCTCAAGGAGTCTTTGTGAGGCCCATCACAAAGATATGTCTGATGCCCCTGGATTCAGACACTAAACCTGTAATTGACGTCCCGGACCTTACCAAGGATTGATTATGTACATTACACTATGATGCTTATCTTCTCGACTCCACCTTGGATGGATCAAGCAGAAGACCTGAGAAGAAAGAAGAAAAAAAAAGGAACAATAATTGTGTTGTGTTCAGTGTGAACTATATTATTTGTGTTATTGAACTATTTAAATATGTAAAAATTAGTATGCAGACGTGTGTAATTTAGTCATTTTTGAATTTTTTTTGGTTATTTAATAGGATTAATAATTTTCTAGTTATTTTTAGTTAATTAATAGAGTAATTCAACAGCATTTATACAGTTAAATTTATAAGTTTACCAGTAGGGCATAAAAAAAAGGGGGTTTTATTTTGTTAATTTCTGCTATTTTGAATTATTTTGTTAGTATTTTTGTGGTATATTTAGATTAAGAATTTTTAGTTTATTCTGTTTGTTTTATAGTTTATTTTTAAATAGATTATCATTCAAAAATTTAGTGCAATTTTTGAATCCCGCCCCCTGGCAATATGTTCAATTTTGCAGGCTACCGACATCTGTAGTCTAGAAATTTGAAGTTACTACGTTTAACCAAAATGGTGTGAGTCCTTGCTTAGAAAATATTGTCAATTTGGTCGGTATAGCAGGTTTCATTTTTACTGCTAGACATCACGATGACAAGTGGTTTATTTACATGTGGTGGTTTTTGAAGTCTTTAAAAAGGCTCGCATTATGTGTTTTTTCGTTCTTTTCTCAACAATAACTCGATAATAAACAAGCTCATAAGTCAGAGCGATCGTAGCAGTGTTATTTGCACAGTTCTTTATAAATATTATACCTGTTTCAATAGTTTGAAATAAATGTAAAGTCGTGTCAAGAAAACCAGTTTTTATTCAAAAAGGATCACCCCCAATTTTTACCAGAAGCAAACAATTGAACAGCGTAAAAGTTGACTTTATTTTGTCTTTATACCATTATCCGATGACGTTACATACTTACTAACCATCACGCCGTTTAGGTAGGCAGACAAGACGGACCGCAAAACAACTCGGTCTTGGCACACGTTTCGGGTAAAATTCGGTTTATGGGAGTCACTCGAATAACCGAAATTGAACTTGATTTAGACTAATTTAGGGCTGGGGAATCCGAATCTGTAAGAATTAGGTGGGGGTCGGCACTATTAACTGAGTTATAGGGTTTTGAAATTTCGTACGCGATACATAGAAACCATGGTTTATTTATCAATTATGACATAAGAAAATCAAATTAGTGACGATTTATTAGTCTCACATTTCAGAAGTGCCAACCAAAAAATAAAAAGTGTTGCCATATAATAATAATATTTTTTTACAAAATAGGTTAGGTTTTTAGTTTGGGTTAGAGTAGGCAGAAGAACATGGGAAAAAGGTATTAGAATTAAATCACAAACCAGTCTATACAAACCTAGCGTAGCCCACAAACTATTTGAAAACTGGGATGTAACTCTAAAGGGGACGCGAGCAGGCGTTATTAAAGGGGCAATTTTTTGTAACAGGAAATAACATGGAAAAAAGGTATTAGAATTAAATCACAAACCATTCTATACAAACCTAGCGTAGCCCACAAACTATTTGAAAACTAGGATGTAACTCTAAAGGGGACGCGAGCAGGCGTTATTAAAGGGGCAATTTTTTGTAACAGGAAATAACATGGAAAAAAGGTATTAGAATCAAATCACAAACCAGTCTATACAAACCTAGCGTAGCCCACAAATTACTTGAAAACTGGAATATAACTCTAAAGGGGACGCGAGTGGGCGTTATTAAAGGGTCATTTTTTTGTTATAGAAAATCACAGTTAGGTTAGGTTATATATATATAAATTTAATATTTACAAGATTTTAAATAATAAACTACAAATCTGGCAAATGATATTTAATTTTCTGAATTTTCCATGCATTGATATTATTATTATATGGCAACACTTTTTATTTTTAGACTAATAAATAGTCACTAATTTGATTTTCTTATGTCATAATTGATAAATAAAACATGGTTCCTATGTATCGCGTACGAAATTTCAAAACCCTATAACTCAGTTAATAGTGCCGACCCCCACCTAATTCTTACAGAATCGGATTCCCCAGCCCTAAATTAGTCTAAATCAAGTTCAATTTCGGTTATTCGAGTGACTCCCATAAACCGATTTTTTTCCCACGTTTCTTGCCTCATTCACATTCATACATCGTCTCATACATATTCTTTTATTATTCTGACATGGCCCGACTCATGCTTCTGATACACTTGATAGTGCCATGTCTTCCTCGGGCGTCCCCAACTTCTGCTACCATTTGCATTCGCATCAAATATTCTCCTTACACTCCTTTCTTCGCTCATTCGCTCTATATGCCCAAACCATCTAAACGTCACTTTCTTAATCTTACTCATTACGCTTACATCAGCCTTGCACTCTTTGCGGATCTCCACATTTCTCACACGATCACACATGGTTTTACACACATGCGCCTCAGGGATCTCATTTCTACAGAATTCAGTGTACTTTCATCCTTTCTCTGCCAGTTCCATGCCTCACTTTCATACATCGGGGTAGGTACCAGGACTCCATTGTGGACTGCTAGCTTCGTTTCTTTGGACAATTTTTTGTTAGCGCCAACTGCATTCAGTCCTCCATTAATGGAGTTACCTGCATTTACCCTTCTTTCAATATCTCTGTCAGCCTTCCAGTCTCTCGTAAACATACGTCCTAAATACACAAACTCATCCACCTACTCCAAATATTTCTTATTCACGATTATATTGCACACTGTTTTCGTACTCTCTTTTTCTAACACCATGACTTTAGACTTAATTTCATCATTAACTCATTCGTCATACATACTTCGTTTATACCGATGCTAATTTTTACATCTAAACGATGATTTGCAAAAATTGGTTTAAACTTTCTATCATTTAAAAAAAAATCCTTTATCGTTTTGAAAAACCCAATTCAAAATTTTATTTTAAAAATCTAATAAGTATTTTTTTCTTTTCTATTAAAAATATTCATGTCCTATTGTAATATCCCATCCAGTAATGCTTTATAGCGGGTTCAGACGATTCAATTTTAGTTGATCAACTTTTACTGAACGACAAAGTGTGTAACTAAAAACATGATCAACTTTGTTGAAAGAAGGTTCACCCTTGTCAATATGCTTTCAAGTGTTGTCGATCAATTAAAATCGAAACGTCTTCCGCTAGGTACCTCATTACATTACTCTCACCCCGAAATATTATTCTAATCTTCGTCAAAGTCCCCGCGAAAAAGTGTTTTTTAGTTAAATAATTATTTAGCGTCATCTATGAACGAGCAGTTTATGATTAATTAAGAGTTTAAGTGCTACTAAAACGTTTCCTTCTTAAAAATGGTGTGTGTCTTTGATAAGGCTGAGATATTTATTCCACAGGTGGCAGTGAAGAAAATGACACCTCTTCAAAAATCTTGGTAAAATTCAAATACAAAGGAATACAAATAAGATTTTTTTACAGTATTTGTACTACTACCGATGGAAATGTATTATTACAATTATTTGTATAAATAAAGCTTGGTGAAAAATTAATAATTTTCAAGAAAAATTGGAATGAAATGCTGATATAATATTGTATTTGTATGCCCCTCTTGAAAAAATTGAGTTTTTATAAGGAATAAACTATTTATTCATATTCATATTGCGTATGTACGGGCGCAAACAAAATATTCGTCTTAATATTGTAAAGAATAACTTGCAAAAGCGTATTTTGATAAAATAATTAAACTAACGTCATCTATGAACACGTAGTTTATAATGAATGTTGTGTTTAACCCTAAGATAAAGTAATTGCAAATCGATGAAAAATTTATGACTGCAAGTACATAGTTGGAAAAGCAGAATTTATCAAAAGTATGTAGTGTATTAACGGACGACACCATTTTGTTTTACATATTTTAGGAAAATAAGCTTCAACTGCAAAATGATTAAATTAAATGCTGGTAATTATTGACATTTAATGGCCGTGTTGACATTGTGTTTAGGTCTCTCCCAGACGTCGTGAAAAGTAGTGACTTCCCCAAGTCCTCCTTCATGACACAAGTAACACATTCCGCCTTTCTCCGTGGTGGTAGTAGGAGATTAACAATTTTTTCCAGGTTATTCGTAACCCAGGAATGTTTGTCGTTCTTTAAAAAAATTTAAATAGAACAAATTAGAAGAGTATTTGTAATTAATTTTATTAATTAAGAATAATACACATTTCACTCAAGACACATACATATAAGGCTTATTGAAAATATACGGATATCAAATATTAACACTACATACAATGTGAAACATCGATATTCAAAGGCTGTAAAAATATTAAATAGTTTTAAATTTTAAATTCAATATAAAAATAGTTTTATCGCTGCTTCTAATGTGTCAGTGCTTAACTAAAAAGTTATAAAAATAACATCACTTTTCTTCAATAATCATTGTATAGGTAGGTTTATAAAAAATAAATAAATGAAATTTAAAAAAAAAAAAAAATTATGTGGATTCCGTTTTGTGTTAGCAGCAGACCTACTTCTTTGGTAATGTAATGAATAATCGTGACAGATTGAGTTGTGAAATTGTATTAGTACAATATTTTCTCAAAAGAATGTAAATAGTCAGTCATCTTCCAACATTTTTATTTTCTTAATAGTAAAATGGCTGTATACACATATAACTGAGAGAAAAGGGGGACTATAAGTAGTAAAGTTATCATAAAATACACATATTTTCAATTCACTTCATAAATCTCTAGTAAGCCAATTCACAAAATGCTTCATATTCTTGTTTACACAATTTTTCATGTACGTACAAAAATACTAAATTATAGATTACGGCACGTGACTTTATGGTTAAACGCGACGCTTGTTATATTCTACGAGTTCATAGATGGCGATAATTAATTTATTTTATTAATATACGCTTTTGCAAGGTATTGCTTTACAGTATGAAGATACATTATTTATTTGCACATACGCAATATCAATACGAATAAACAGTTTTGTCCGTAAAAAATTCAATTCTTTCAAGAAAGGCACACAAATACAATATTGCGTTGAATCATCGGTACAATCTTGTATTTGCATGCCTTTCACAAAACAATTGAGTTTTTAAACAAACAAAACTATTTACTCATATTCATATTACGAATGTACGAGCGCAAACAAATAATTTGTCTTAATATTGTAAAGCAATACTTTGCGAAAAGCGTATTTTAAAATAATAAATTAATTAACGCCATCTATGGACACGTAGAATATAACGAGCGCCGCGTTTAAGGTTAAACGCAACGCTCGTTGTATTCTACGTGTTCACAGATGGCGTTAATTAATTAATTTTGTTTAAATACGCTTTTGCAAGGTATTGCTTTACAATATTAAGACAAATCATTTGTTTGCGCCCGTATATCCGCAATATGAATATAAATCAATAGTTTTGTTCGTTTAAAGACTTAATTCTTTCGAGAAAGGCATACAAATACAATATTGTACCGATGATTCAATCCAATATTGTATTCGTATGCCTTTCTCGATAGAATCGAGTTTTTATGTGGACAAAACTATTTATTCAAATTCATATTGCGTATATGCGGGCGCAAACAAATAATTTGTCTTAATACTGTAAAGTAATACCTTGCAAAAAGTTAATTTTGATCAAATCAATTAATCAATTACGCCATCTATAAACACGTAGAATATAACGAGCGTCGCGTTTAACCTTAACCTTATAACTAAAACCCTTTGCAAAAGCAACTGTTTTGAACTTTACTGACGATCAGAAACTTGCTATAGATCTTTTAATAGAAAATTTGAAATAAATTATAATGTGAACAGCAGAAAAGTGAAAGCATATTTTTAAAACATAGCTCAAATAATAAATTATGCATACATGTCATGTTTTGATCAAATATCTTAAATATTAATGTGCGTTTCTTGGATAATCATTTGGAATCAAGGTCACAGATTGCAGCAGTATAGAAAATCAAGTTTGCATTACTTTCAATTTTCTTCATTTTGCAAGCAAAATTAGTTTTAGCAGGCTCCCCCGTGGGCCGGTAAGGAATCGATGTAAACCGAGTGAAAAAAAGAAAGGCGAGAGAGCTTCGTTCCATATATTTCTATTGGCACCCGCCTCCCGTACACCAGACGGTGCGGCACGGTGTTAGTTGTGTCTATGCCAAGTCTATGCTTATTATGAATAGTAATTATAAAAATGAAATTTTAACTGAATTTACTTTACATTTATGATTATGTGAGAGTTAATAATAATAATACGTTTATTTTAGAAACTTTATAACAAAAACACTTAAAACCCAAGAAAAAATCCTAATTGTACTTAACCTTCTATTCTACCAGTTTACTGTGAATTTATTGACTTTAACCGGTCAGCAACGTAAGCAGATATACACGATAAAATAACGATAGCAGTCAAGTACAATAAGCGTGTTTACACGTCAACGCGTGTGTTTCCACAAAAATCGTCATAACTCCGTTATTCTTCTAGTGACATCCCTAAAACAAAAAGTAGAATATTCGTATTGAATGAAGCTTCACATCTCTATTCAAAGTTATCCATAGAAACCCGTAAAAAGACCTACTCAGTGGAAGCAAATTTTACCCGCCAAATCGTAAAACGACGCCAAGAAAGCCGTTTGACGTGCCGACCCGCCTCGCAAGTTTAATTATTTTTTTAAAAATATATTTTGTATGAAATGGTCAAAAAGTGAAGTGACAGAATTGTTTATTGTACATTTGTACGATGAAATAAGTGTTTTTTTTTTACATTATCCGTGATTTTAGTATCGTTTTTACATAAAACATTACAGGTGAGTCATTTTTACAATTTTTTCATGTTTCCATTCTAAATTTAAATATTTACAAATGTTAATATTTATTTATGATACAACAATTTGAAAGCCTATTTTGTAACCTTTCTAAAACAGTTTTTACTATTCGGCTCCGTTCAGTAATGTTTCATTTATAGAGCCTTTGATTGTGAGGCGGTAATAACACAACGTTTTCGTGAAATTGACATTTCGATAAAGACATTTTAGCTTCAAGTTCGCGAAAAGTCGGAGGGGTTAAATAAATTTAAAAAATCAGCGAAATAGTCTACGATAAAAAGAAACAACAGTTGCTATGTACCATTTAACTAATTTTCATAATTATTCAAAATCAACAGATATCATTTATATTTTTTAACTTGTAATATTTTCACTGGACAACACGAATAAAGCTGCAAGACGGATAACTAATCTTATATTTATATTATTCTGGTTTATCAATACAATCAGAGCATAGAATAGAGAAGGCATTTTGCAATGAACACCAAAACATCAAGGAAAGGCAAATACAAAAGCTCAATTTAAAATACTTTAACATTTGAGTTATGTTCTCGAATTTAAAGATCTCCATACATTTTTGTTATATTCTTGAATTTAAAGATCTCTAACATTTGAGTTATGTTCTTGAATTAAGATCTCCATACATTTTTGTTATATTCTTGAATTTAAAGATCTCTAACATTTGAGTTATGTTCTCGAGTTTAAAGATCTCCATACATTTTTGTTATATTCTTGAATTTAAAGATCTCTAACAATTGAGTTATGTTCTTAAATTTAAAGATCTTTAACATTTGAGTTATGTTCTTGAATTTAAAGATCTCCATACATATTTAATTAAATAAGACACTCGTTCAATGAGCATTGAAAATATTAAATGCACATTAAATACACTATATATTAAGCTGTTTAAGTTGAGATGATTGTGTGGGAGGTATTACCAGTTAAGAAATCGTATTTTTTCAACACACTGGTATGACGCTAGTTAGTAAATTGTATTTGTAACAAATTGGAATTACATACGCTAGTTAACTTGTAATTGTAACAAACCGGCACGATGCTAGTTAATACATTGTACTTGTAACAAACTGGTACTTACTATGCTAGTTTATGCTAATTAATAAATTGTATTTGAAACGAACCGGCATATTGCGAGTTAATAAATTGTATTTGTAACAAACCGGCTGGAGGTATTTGTATTTGAAACAAACCGGCATATTGCTAGTTAATAAATTGTATTTGTAACAAACCGGCATGAAGCTAGTTAATTAATAAATAATTAAACTTGCTACAAACCGATATGATATTAGTTAATAATAAACAACACTAGCAGATTGAAGTAAAATAAAAAACAAATAGAAAGTAAAGGTAAAAGGTAAAGTAAAACCAATATGTAATAATTCAAAAATAGGTCAAATTATTTAGTCAGGTTCAATCTAGACCATGATCAAAATCCCAAATGGCATTTTTAGACTACAATCTTGCAAAATCAATAATTAAAGCAAACAATCAATCAATCATTTATTTTACTGGTTCTAATTCATTTAGATCTATAAATATGTAATTAAATGCATTTTCTTCTTTCATACACAAATAATCATTCAAAATACAGGATGGTGATGATGATGATGATCCCAGCTTGATGCTTCTAAGCTTCTGTTTAATCCAATTACTGAATCGATTCAATACTATCTTTCTTACAAAAACAAAAATATGATTGTTCAAAAAACCCAACAAATTATCAACGCGATGCACTGGATTCATTCAACATTATCTTAACAAAAAACTCATTCAAAAGAACTTCTCAACTTGATAAAAAAACTGTTTTCGGGGAATTTTATAAATTATTCTCCTCGGAAGGTTAGCAGGGCATCTACAAGGAAGATGGCTCCATTGATGATGGCCATAGATGCCTTTGCCAGCTGCTTGTCCTTGGCATCGCTCTTGTAGGCGTTCTGCCAGCGTTCGATGATCAATGCACCACAGGTCACAAAGAGGGCGCAGCCAGCCAGAGAGAAGAAGATGTCTATGCGACGGTTGATGGGGGTTTGCAGAAGGTATCCTGAAAATTACAAAAGAAAATTAACATATTGACAGTAAAATGGCTACGGACAACGATATAATGCTAGGAATTAACTATTCAATTCGTTTCGGTTCATTTTTTAGCAAGAGATGGACATGTTTTTAATTTTTATCACCTGTCTTTAATAATCACATTAATATCATTTCAGTTCAATGCAAATTATTGAAGTTTATTATACAAAATTGTAATTTATCAATTGGATAGCTCGGATATATTAATTTTGATTCACTTTTTCATGTTTCTACCATTTGATCAATGTTATAAGTATATATGTATTATTGTTTTTTTTTGTTTATTAGTCTCAATGGCAGAGTTTGTACATGATTTAGGTATAAATTAGAATATAAGTATAAATCTTTTTTTTTCAGTTTTTCTAACTAAGGTTTGCTCTTCTGAGGCAGCCTGTAGTTTTTAAACTTTTGTATTTAGTTTTATGTTGTCTTCATAATTTTATTTTTTATAATTATTGTACAACAGGTGAAAGCCATAGCATTCCAAGAGAAAAGGGCTATCAATAGGGTATGAATTACATAAAAACTAAGTATTGCAAGATTTTTACAAGGCTATCGGAACGTGACTATTATGTATTGCATCTGGGTCATAAAACTGTTTACATGTTCTGATGATAATGTGTGTAAGTTGATTATCACTTTGTTCTCTTATCCATGTCTTTACTTTTGTTTTGAATATAATCAATGTCATTATTTTTTTTGCTTGATTTGGTAGAGCATTGTACAGTTTCATATTTCTCTTACGACAATTATACAATGGTTTCGTGCTACAATTCTGTAATAATAGATTATACACCATTGGTAACCCTTATGCTGTGTTAGCTGATGTTTTTAATAAGCCTCTACTGAAGTAAAAAGTTGTACTAATTAAACATTTTAGCAGTGCTTATTAACGAGGTCACCAGATTTTTTATTCTCGTTATATGTATATGGTAATCGTTAATTTGGACCACAAACTTCTGATAAACTGACACCAATAATGAAGCACATTGAAATGTTGACAAATATATAGATAAAGAGTCTCAGTGATATATACCTACAATTAAAGCAAGTCAACACTGATTTTAAAAAAACTGCTTGATCATATTACCTGCAGCACATCCAGCGAGGATGATGATGTATCCCACGAAAGTGCCTGTGGTGATCATGGCGATGGTGATATCACACTCGAAACTGCTGTAGTGGATTCCGATGCAGACGCATGTCAGGGCCTGGAGGACAGAAGAAAGTTGATACGATTAGTACAAGACTTTATAGACAAGATAACGATTAGAGTCGATTACGATTCTTTCTACAAAATGTTCAGAAGATTAATTTATTTTAAATGCTGTGGTATAACATCTAACGATTAGGATTAGACGTTGCAGGCGAGCGACAAGTATTTTTGGATGGATATCCGCCGGATAAATCAATCCACACGTGCGGACATGCTCGTGTGATATCATGCTCGGATTGCTCGCCGTGGACATGCTCGCCCATGAATGGGCCGCTTATGTTGACTGAAGGATGTCCTCACTAGGGAGGACTGTTCCGAGGCGGCCTGTAGTTTTCACAGTCCTCCTCACTAGGGAGTAGTGTTCCGAGGCAGGCTGTAGTTTTCACAGTCCTCCTCACCATGGAGTAGTGTTCCGAGGCAGCCTGTAGTTTTCACAGTCCTCCACACTAGGGAGGACTGTTCCGAGGCAGCCTGTAGTTTTCACAGTCCTCCTCACTAGGGAGGACTGTTCCGAGGCGGCCTGTAGTTTTCACAGTCCTCCTCACTAGGGAGTAGTGTTCCGAGGCAGGCTGTAGTTTTCACAGTCCTCCTCACCATGGAGTAGTGTTCCGAGGCAGCCTGTAGTTTTCACAGTCCTCCACACTAGGGAGGACTGTTCCGAGGCAGCCTGTAGTTTTCACAGTCCTCCTCACTAGGGAGGACTGTTCCGAGGCGGCCTGTAGTTTTCACAGTCCTCCTCACTAGGGAATAGTGTACCGAGGCAGGCTGTAGTTTTCACAGTCCTCCTCACCATGGAGTAGTGTTCCGAGGCAGCCTGTAGTTTTCACAGTCCTCCACACTAGGGAGGACTGTTCCGAGGCAGCCTGTAGTTTTCACAGTCCTCCTCACTAGGGAGGACTGTTCCGAGGCGGCCTGTAGTTTTCACAGTCCTCCTCACTAGGGAGTAGTGTTCCGAGGCAGGCTGTAGTTTTCACAGTCCTCCTCACCATGGAGTAGTGTTCCGAGGCAGCCTGTAGTTTTCACAGTCCTCCACACTAGGGAGGACTGTTCCGAGGCAGCCTGTAGTTTTCACAGTCCTCCTCACTAGGGAGGACTGTTCCGAGGCGGCCTGTAGTTTTCACAGTCCTCCTCACTAGGGAATAGTGTACCGAGGCAGGCTGTAGTTTTCACAGTCCTCCTCACCATGGAGTAGTGTTCCGAGGCAGCCTGTAGTTTTCACAGACCTCCACACTAGGGAGGACTGTTCCGAGGCAGCCTGTAGTTTTCACAGTCCTCCTCACTAGGGAGGACTGTTCCGAGGCGGCCTGTAGTTTTCACAGTCCTCCTCACTAGGGAATAGTGTTCCGAGGCAGGCTGTAGTTTTCACAGTCCTCCTCACCATGGAGTAGTGTTCCGAGGCAGCCTGTAGTTTTCACAGTCCTCCACACTAGGGAGGACTGTTCCGAGGCAGCCTGTAGTTTTCACAGTCCTCCTCACTAGGGAGGACTGTTCCGAGGCGGCCTGTAGTTTTCACAGTCCTCCTCACTAGGGAGTAGTGTTCCGAGGCAGCCTGTAGTTTTCACAGTCCTCCTCACCATGGAGTAGTGTTCCGAGGCAGCCTGTAGTTTTCACAGTCCTCCGCACTATGGAGGACTCGGGAGGACTGTTCCGAGGAGGTAGTTTTTTTTTACATTTTCGCATTTGGTTTCTGTTGTCTATAAATCGTCTTCAAAATGTTTTTAAGCTGATTATCACTTTGTTCTCTCAGTCATGATTTTACTTTTGTGTTAAAAATATTAGTTTCCGACATTTTTTCTATGATTTGGTAAAGCATTGCACATATAGTTTCGTAGCATATATTTAATATTTCTCTGTCCAAAAGATGTATTCAAACTACGAGTAACCAGTTTATTTTGGCGTATTGCCCTGGTTGAGTATTTATGTTGGGCAGTGGAGTATTCAGATTTGATTTTTTTAGTAGTTTAAATTAAATATTTTTTAGTAAAGTATTTCTTCTACCAAGTAAGTGTAATTCTACAATTTTAACAAAACCTTTTATTTTATTTTTATCAAATGAAATATAGGTTGTTTTAACATTTTTGTATCATTATTCGCCTGCCATGCTAGGGAAGTCCTTGTGTTAGACCTCTGTGTAGTATTTATATCTGTCTTTAATTCCTACCCAGAATAAACAACCATTATATTTAATTTAGAGAAATTATTTTCTTCAAGGCCTCCTGTGCGGAGTTTAAAAAAAGATGACATTTTGGACTCGGGTTAATTTTTTTGTCCAAATAAGAATCATTAGGTATTGGAGAGTTGGGGTCAGGGAGAGTGGTATATTTATGGGGTCAGGGAAGGGGTTTCGGCAGTTACACGTCTGTGTGACGAGTGAAGACATGTGAAACAATTTTGTTTTGTTGGTTTTGAAAAAAATATGAGCTAAAAATTTCATTAATATTTTTTAAACCTGATTATTTCTTGCCAGATAAAATGTTTAATAATTTAGAAACCCGATTAAAACTCTGACTCCATCAAAAACTAAATGAATACCAGATTGCGGTATTAATGTGTATCGCACTAATAAAAATGTCTACAATCTGAACAAACCATAGGTCATATTTCTTTGCAATTTAATTTAGCAATAAACGAAAATTGGCATATAATTATTATATTTCATAACTTTCAGTTATTTAATTTCTGACTGGCAGATCCGAAGTCTTTGTTTTAACTTCCTCGATGATTATGTATTTGGAGACTAGCTGTACCCCGCCACGCATTGTTGTGTCTTAGTCTTTCTGTGCAGATAGAGAAACAATAGCGCGTGTTGCTTTTACGTCCGACAGATGGCGCTGTTTTTCAAACAATCATATTTGTCCAATAGATGGCGATGTAATAAATAAAATTGTTAATTGATAATGGATAAAAATTAAATGTTATAAATGAGGTAAATAATGATTGATTCATAAATCTAAACAATAAGCAGGGAATTTCAATTTAATGCAGTACGATTTGGTGAACAATATCTTTTGTCAATCCGTATTTTGCCAATAAGAATAGATAAAGCTTACACAACTTAAAAATCAAATACGACACTTTTAGTTTAAAAAAAATCATTAAAATCGAATAAAAAAATATATATGATGGGAGGGGGGAATAGAGAAGTTAAAATGTGGGGTTGTATGTATTACTGATTGATAAAACTGAAAAAATATATATTTATATAAAAATATATATATATGTATATAAAAATATATATATATATAAAGAAGAGCGATATCCGTTAGAGCAGGTAAGCTGTCAAGGCGTTTTCACTTTTGCAGTACAACCGTGAAAAGATACTTTTCAACGCATTTTGCACTTCGCTGTCCCCGTCAGAACTGTGTTGCTGTGCTTACAATAATGCTTATCGCCAACTATTCCGCCTACCGAGATACTGCAGCGCCACGGGAAGGTTCCCGGAAGGACGAGTACACTCTTTCAGAGCGCTACTCCGCCATCACGTGGGAAGCTTATGGCGCAGACTACGCCAATCAAGTAACAAAATCATCACTGCCATGGTTGCCTGGATGGAATCCCCTCTGATGGCCCTCTGGAGATGGGAGATGTGCAAATATCCTCCATAAACGGCTGCTCATACTCATTTTTGTGTTTATATTTTATGTTTTTTTTCACTTAAATTCCGCTTTTTTGTGCCTATCGGAATCACCTATATATTATTATTATTGTTCTAACTCTAATTATGTATATTACTTCAAATATGGAATGTATTTTATACATTCTGGAATAAATTCTTATAATTATTATATATTAACACATGCGTATTCGAATGCAACGCTGTGTGAAAATTTCAAAGCAATCAGTTGAAGAACTTTCGGAGGTTAAAGATTTTGAACAAACAACATTAACTTTTTTATCGATATACGGTAGATTATGTTCAAGTATAAATAGGTGTATCGAATGATGTATGTATGTATGTAGGTATGCCAGATTGATAAGAATGGTAAATATTAGATAACGATAATAAAACACTAAATTCTGCTGTCATAATATCGAATCGAATCCTAATATTACTATCGAGTTTTATGGGAAAATTGTGCGTCAGGCGTACTGTCTGCTAACACTAGGACTGTGTACTAAAGCAGTGCTTCCCAAACGTATTTCATTCTTTTTTCGTTCACAGTTCCCGTACTCTGTTTTAAAAAAATCTCCACATATTTTTCGTAAAAAACAGTTACATTGGTAATTATTTAATAATACTAAAATCCAAATCAATTAGTGTGATGATGTCTTTGGATTGCGAAACAGCAAACAATCAAAAAAATTAAATGAAGTTCATTTTTACTGAAAACAAGGCTTGTACACAGATTTACCCCCCTTACTAATAAACACGCTTAAAATTTTACACAACTGATAAACAACCATTAATGTTTGGAAAATGGTTGTTTATCAGTTGAGTAAAATTAAAAACACGTTTATTAGTAAGGCCCATATATTATTATTATTAAATTAGCGCTGTGCAAGCGGGTTCCCTAGAGCGTGGGACATTCCCCTTCGAACTCATATTGCTCATCTCCTTCCTTCCGCCACTCACTTCAGTACATATACTAAATTCCAATTAGGGATGCCGTAGTCCCATGGCCAGTAGTAGTTGGGAGCATTTAGAACTCTTGTGCGGTATTCACATTAAAATAAAGCTGATTTTGCTACGGTCTTAAAATAAACGAATACAATTTTTTTCAATTTCCTTTGCTTTATTCCATTGCGTCGGAGATTACGAAAAGAAAAACCTTCAAATAAGAACTGAAATATTTTCAGGAAGGAGCTTCAAAACTCATCAGTTTTAGAAGTACTGTATTAGAGATATCCGAATATTTATTTTGACAACGGTGACAAATAATGATAACTGGCGTGGCAACAGTGACTACCTTTGGCAGCTCTTTTGGAGAATGTCTTTGGCTATAAAACGATTGGAGAATTTCAATTCTCAATATGCAGGTGTGGATAAATGATGGAGGAAAGAGTAAACCAACATGCCCATAGAGCCTCATATTATAGGAATTAAGGACCTAAATTCCAATTTCCCCAATAACGTTAGGACACCGATGATTAGGAGTTCCTCAGGGATCGGTATTGGGTCTAATTTTATTTATAATTTACAGATGAGGTCTAATTTACATTTAGATGAAAATGTGGAAAGTCGGAGGAACCTGTCGCAGTCCAGTTGAGGTTTCCAGTATGAGGTTTGAAGATTCGAAAAAAACGGGGAAGACATTAAGGCTCAATTATTTTTTTATGGCTCTCGAAATTGCATTCAACCTGATATTTCACCAACATAGTGCATTTTTTAACAAAACTAATAGAAATATGAATTTAAAACGTTTAATACGACCACAGTATAAAAGCCAGACAAAGGCACAAGGACTAAGGGCGTACCCCAAGTAAAGTAGACACTTAATCGCGGGGAATATTGATTTTCTGCGAGGTTCCGTAGGCGCCGATATAACTACATCGTCACTCAGCATTCGTCACTTCCCACGGCTGAATTTCGCAGTTCGACTACCCCTCACAGGCAAAGGGTGCTGCACGTAGTGGCGAAAATAATAATTATTATCATGAACAATAAATAAATATGTCTTGGTAAATTGACACAGTGCTTATTTTGGTGAAGATAAAAGCTGAAATAGGTGATGGAATTTATTAGTTACAACACATACACACACGCCCTTGAGGTGATTTTTCACAAAAACGGCGCTCTACAAATTATCCAATTATTATTATTATTATTATTATTATAGGAGAAATAAGAGATTACTTTAAATTCTCTTTGATTTTAATAAAGTAAGCTATCCACATCAAAGTTGCCTGGTATTGTTAAGCATAAATCCATGCAGTCTAAGCTCAAGGCCCTTCTGAATAAGGTTTTTATGAGAACAGGTACCTAATCTTAAGTGTGAATCAAACGTAATTTCAATTGAAGTACTAATTAATGCCAAGTTAATCATAACCATCCTGTTTTGTAGTGTGTTTAATGCAATTTTTCATATGTAGTTTTCCTATTAACTGTGATAAATTGAAGAAAATAATGGTCTTTCAATTCGCCTATGAATAATACTACATACCGTGTCTACTATAAATAACAACAAGGTAAACGAAGTAAGCGGGCAAAGTAGCAGGTGCGGCCCTGAAGGCCGGCTATGAGCTATGAATGGTCGATGGTCGGAAAACGATCGGCCCAGTTAACGACGACCTCGGGAAAACGCAAAAGACGATCAACAATAGTCATATACTTTTGAAATATGCTTTTAAAGGTTCCATGATAAAACAGAATATTAAATTGAGGAAAGACAACAAACTAAACTAACCAAAACTTATCCAACCTAACCTAATCTTGTATACAAACTCAAATAGAGGAAAGGATGCTCAGATACCTGGGAAGACACGTTGTCTAGCCTTGAGACAACAAAATACCCAATGACAACTTTACTGAACTTTACTTTTAAGGGACTGGTCTAATGTCAAAGGAATAAGGTAAAACATGGGAGATGCGCAATGGGCCTATGAATATACTTACGAAGCAATGCACACTGTCTCTATATCAATAATCATTTTACGGGGTGGTTTGATATCACAAAAGGTGTTAAACAAGGCTGCGTAATGTCACCGTGGTTATTCAATCTATACATGGATAATTGTATGCAAGAATTGAAAGAGGTGGGATTGGGCGCGAATTTGAGTAATCTGAAAGTATGTTGTCTGTTGTATGCTGATGATGCAGTGCTGATTGCAAATAGTATAGATGATCTACAGTCGCTCGTGTCTAGAATGAACGAAATATGCATGAAGAATGAGTTAATGATGCGTGGGCCAAAATCGGGGAAACGGCGTGATGGTTAGTAAGTTAGTTAGTTATAATAATCTATAGATCCGGAGTGAATTGACCAGGAAATGATTGATTGGTTGACTTCTTTCATTGCACTATGCTGTTTACGAAAGTCCGATTACCAAATATCATTTTATAGTAATATACGTTGCAGAGAATTTCAAAGGTCAATGCTTAAATTGTTAGTTGTACGATACTAATTAGTTATTTATTTCTCACGGTTTTAATAGGATTTTTCAAACGAAGGTTGAAAAACAACAAGGAGATAATTTATGGAGATTTGTGAGTGAAAGATTCTCTCAGAATCACCTTGGTCAAAGACCACCATTCAGAATCAAAATTTAGCTTTAGTGTCAAGATTTCGAATAAGCCAGTACGTCCCAATCATCTCTACTCATCCTTCTCCTCTCCCCTCTTGTGAGCTTCACAACATTCTCCAAAATTGAAAGCCTTAGTTCAACTGGCATCAAATAACTCTTGTGCGATATAACATAATTTAATTAAAAATAGTTATCTTTAGGCCATTACGTTCTCGTAATATTTTCAACATATGCTTAGTATTCGGATAACGTCGGAAGATATGAAGAATGAAGTCATTAAGCATAAAGATGTTAAATATTTCCATGACGGAAAAAGGCATAAAAAAAACATTAAACCCGTTTTCTCGGAATAAAAATCGCAACTCGCGTAAGTTAATATATTCAGTGTAGTAAATCTGGTGCGCTCGACCTTGTGTCGTTACGTAATAGTCCAATTTAACTGATATTGGATGTAGGTGGTGCCTGTCTTATGACATCATAGGTGAGAACAGTTTATGATCATTGTGCAAATGGTATGCATAGCTTCCGTTCCATAAGCACTCGGACCATATGCCCATTACCTACTATTTTTCACTTTATCCCTTATCCAATACCCACTGTCCAGCTCCATTGATTAAGTATACCGGGGTTGTCATTGGGTGTTTGGCAACGTCTTCTGGTACAGCCTGGTAATTATTCAATTCCCCTGGCATCTGAGCCCTCTTCCCATTAAATAATAATTAGACGAATTTCGGTTTTTAATCCTCTTCACATTTCTTAGTTATTGGTTCTTTTCACTGCCAGTAGTTGCCTGAGACTCCTAATATGACATCGTCTTGTTAATAGCCCTACCTAACTCCACCAGTGAGTTTCTATTTATATTGAACAGTTGCATAATTCGTTTGGGATTAAGATCATCTAAATGATAGTTATCAACCGAAACTAGATGTTTAGCCGAACCCGAAACCGGAATTCGGCTTCTGTTCTAGGTTCGGCCGAAACCGATACTTATTTAAATAAGTTTAAAACACTATACCTTGAAATTAGGCGTTTTTATTGATAAACTTGTAAGCATTCATTAAAGATGGTGTTAAATTAAAAGCTCAGTTAAAATTATAAAAAAACAGCACTTTACTAAGTGAATTGGTTTACTTTTAGCGCTTTTTGCTTCGCTATTATGCAATAGTTTTGAAATGCACGCTGTACGTACTTTAACTAGTAATTACGATAATACAAGAGATCTTAAAACTACTAACTATATTAAACAAATAAGTCTAGTCTTTAAAAGTTACTGTTTAATACAATATCTAATATGTAATTATTTACACGACAAGATTTGAAAAAATATTAATAATAATTTTAACATTATAAATTCTTTGAACTTGGAACCCTATGACAACTTTTAACTCTATAACATACTTTTTAAACTGACACTAACACTTTTAAAATATTTTTTTTGTATTAGGCAATTCACCCTAAAGAGAGTGCTATGTGACTTTTTAAAAAATATTTAAATATTTAAAAATTACACTTTTTCATATATTTCAGTAAGGCTGAACATTTGGCCGAAACTGAAACCGCGGCCGAAATTCGTTTATCGGCTGAAACTGGCCGAAACCGAAGCTTCGGTCGGTCTACTACGCAAACGAATCAGTTTAGTCTTTAATAGTCATTGTCAGATTACTAATTATTGAAATGACAATATTTGAAAAAATAATAATAATACGTGTATTAAAATTACAAATTCCTTACATTTAGAACTGAAAGGCCCAGTTGTTTCGCAGAAATTCAAATGTAACATTCATCAAATGTACATTCGATACCCATTTGGTTTTTTTTAAATTTGAAAGGTCCCCGTTAAACACCGATTCTAGGTGTGTTTCTGCTTTCTATCAATTTGTAATAAGCTGAAAAGCTGAACCAAAGAATACTCCTGCTGATCACAATGTGTTTAAAAGCTGAAATGGATCCAGAATCGAAAAAAATGGCGCTGAATGGCCATGGCATGATGACGTTGTGAGGCAATTCGTTTGAATTTTTGCGAAACAACTGTGCCTAAGACTGTGACCTTTTATTACAGCTTATTTTAAAATAATATTTTAAGTTATTCTAGAGTTATACAAACGATTCCTAGTAAAGGCGAACGTGATCCGACACATCACGAACGCAGGTTACGGATGAGCCGAAGTTTCTGCTAATTTTTGGCCGAAACCGAAATCGCAGCCGAAATTCGTTACTAGGCGAAACCGATCGTAACCAAAACTGAAACTGAAACTTCGGCCGGTCACTACTACATAAACAATCACAAATATTCACCGTCAAGTAGTTATGATGCAATAAAAAAAATACCTCTTCAAAAACCGGTTATGGTTATGGTTACGATGCATACTATAATAATATGATGACATCCGCTGAGTTAATAAAAAATACAATAATTGAATATTATTATTTATTCAAGGATTTTTTGCAACCGATGCGTGCAATTGATATATATATATATATATATATATATATATATATATATATATATATATATATATATATATATATATACAGATGTGGACACGGATAAGCTTTGTTTTCATTTAGCTACTTGCACTGCTAACAGGTGCAATTTGCAGCTTGTCTACATGCTCCAATTAATAGTTCTAACACTATGCTCAGTTAATGGACGGATGACCTACTATTCTCATTTAACAACGCAGAGCACTCTTGCTTTATGTGAGATCACTCGCAATTTACATTAAACCATTAAACAACCTAGGGGTTTGAGAGGCGGGTTTGGATACCGCCGCCCAGGGAACCATTTATTGGATAACCAACACCTCTGCAATAGGTGGTTCGCTACGTTTGGTGACATTTGTCCCGCGCAAATTTTTTGTGGTTTCATAATCTGTAGTCGTGGTGTTTTTGGATTTACCATCATGTAATATGTTTGTTCTACATTAATGTCCATTATTAAATGACAAAATTGTTTAAAAAAATTATAATTATTTTAATTGTTTGACCTGAGAAACCATTTTGCATTTTCAATGCATTTTGAAAATAGGTATTTTGTATTTTGCATTTGAAATGCTTTTCTAAAAACCATTTTGCATTTTGCATTTTCAAATGGAAAAGTTTTGACCCATTTCCATTTTGCATTTCAAATGGTTTTGGGTACCCATTTTGCACATCTCTGGTGTTCAGGATGCGCCTGCCCACCAACTGCGTGGCGTGCCAGATCGGGAGAGACTGGTTTAGGGAGACCCTTTGACCTCTCCATCTGGTCTCTCGACCCATCGCCTTGCGCCGCTGTGGGAGGGACATATTAATTCGTCCGCCACTCCTAGACCCACTAATCCTAAAATTCCTACCCACCCCTCATACCTTTTCCTTCCCAGTACTTCCTCTCCCTCGTTTCTTTAACTCTTAGGATCCGACCAACTACAATAGCAGTTCAATGAAATCATGACTTCCTTCAGGTGCACTGCAAAGTACAGTGTGTAGAACTAGGTTTTAGAAGTTTTGAACGCATTTCACAATACTGTCCATGAAAATTCCCAAGTAAAACGTCGATATTGTAGATGTCTGTCAATTATTTCATGCATAATTTTCAATATTAAATTTAACTTTGAGATGTTTACAAAATATTATCCGGCTTCTAAGTAAAACTCCACACATCCCCAAAGATGACATTTTTAAATTTATTTTTTTAAACATGCGTGCTGAACTGCCGAGCTAAACCACGACTTATGGGAAAAGAACGAAGCAACCGCAAATGGCGCGAAACGCCGCTTGCGGTTGTATGAGTGTACAATCAATATGTACAAGTACATGTCCTGTGTGACACAATCGTCTTATTACTACTTTGGTATGTAGGACATGTGCAGTATATAGAGAGGCGTTCTTTCATTACGCTCAATGAATACAGAGCCACTCTTTGACGCACGCCTAAAAATAAGACGAATGATAAGCGGTATCCAACTTCTTCATACTAATAATTGACTGAGGGTAGGCTCTGTCTCGTTTTAACTCGACCGCTTTGCATTTCGTCTCTCTGTAAATTTGTTTGTATGTTCTGTGTACGGTCAATCCTGTCAATATGGTAGCTGTGTTGGAGAGTACATTTTTACTCCGCGAGAGTTCACATGAGAGTTACGACCTGTGAAAACGGAATAATCAAAATTACGCGAGGTCATTCACAGAACTACCAGTACTTAAGAAATAACTAATGTGATTTCAAACCGTTTTGTCCTGGCTATTTGAAATAACAAATCTATAATGAAAAAAGTAAGTGAAGTCTAGTTCAAAGTTGTTTCCTTATTGAAAATTGATTACGATTTTTATGGTACCATCCTAGTCAGGACCGTAATGTTGGGTGTTATTTAATAAGTTGTTTTGTTGGATGGTTTTAGGTGTTTTGTTAGGTGTATTGTGTGTTTTCTTAGGGTGTTTTGTTGAGTGTATTGTTGGATTATTAGGTTTTCTTGGTTTTTACTAGGCGGTTTTTTTAGGTGTATTGAGTGATTTATTAGGTGTTCTGTTAGGTGTATTCGCTGTTTTTTAGGTGTATTAGGTGTTCTGTGAGACGTCAGATGTATTGTTATGTGTGTTGGTTGTTTTTTTAGTATGGGTAGGAAGTACACCATTATGTTGGGTGTTATTTAATAATGTGTTTTGTTGGGTGTTTTAGGTGTATGTTGGGTATTTTTGATGTTTAGTTAGGTGTACTGCGTGTTTTCTTAGGTGTATTGGGTGTTTTGTTGAGTGTATTTTTGGATGTATTGGGTTTTTTGGATGTATTAGGTGTTTTGTTAGGTGTATTGCGTGTTTTCTTCGGTGTATTAGGTGATCTCTTGTATCTGAAGGGTGCAATTTCAAGGTAGAGATAATATTATTGTAAATAACTGTAATATTCACTTGATCGTGCCATGTCTTCCTCGGGCGTCCTCGATGTCTTCTATATTTTACTTTTACGTCATACATTCTCCTTAGGTATACCTATGTCTTTGTTCACCACACACGCCACATTTTACCACACGTAAGTATTTGAATCATTGTGCGTCTCCGAAGTTTTATACCATTCACTTCTGTATACGATATTGTAGTGCAGAGACATGCCTTTAGTCTTCCTCGGGCGTCCCCAAACTTATTATACCATTAAAACCACTCTCTAAGCACTCCTACCACTAGTAAAAACAAACTTTCATTTCAGCAAAACCGGTAAAATAGTTTTTGAGTTTATGGGGCACAGACATACGGACATTGCCTTTTAATTAAATAAACAAATCAATAAAACAAACATGAACCATATATCTCGAGAAAGGCGCACTGTAACATTAGCCAAATGTCTATCAATACCAATTAATTAAAATGCCAATGAAAACATCTGCACATATTTTTCAATGAACATCATGTTTACAAAACACACGATTACACAATATACAAAATGATCTCACAAATCTGTAGGCATTTATTTACAAATCAAAGTCTCGTGGGCTTGAATCAACAAAATATAAATACATATATTTATTATTATTATCGTTGGGTATTATTCACATTTTCTGTACCGGTTGGCTCATTACGTCAGATTTATGATGTCAGTGAATCAGTGAATAGGGCTGCCTGCTGAGTCAGAGATGCTGGAACTAGGTAGGGACTAATATTATAAGAAAAACCAAATAAAACAATTTAAACATGATGACAAAATGACAACATATAGAAAAATGTTTGGCGAAAAGAAGCCAGTATCAGAGTGGTAGACGTGAAGATATATTTTAGGTACCTCCCTAAATAGAACTTTTTTTAAAAAAATTTTTGTATTTCATAGGCATTGACAATGTAACAATTTTTAGACATTTTGTTTTGAAGAGTTTTATTTCACATGTACATTTGTTACATGATTTTTATTTATTTGCTACCGGTTTCGACACACCCGTGTATTCGCTAGCAATCTTAAAACTAATCGCTAGTTATGAGATTGCTAAACTGTTAGTTGCTTGTGAATGACACGGATGTGTCGAAACCGGTAGCAAATAAATAAATAAAAAAAACAACTAACAAATTTTCAGGTGAAATAAAACTCTTAAAACAAAATTTATAGAACTTTTTATTCCATCGTGATTATCTTAGTTTCAATCACGTAAAAATTATAACCTTGTTTTGCCTGTAATCATGGCTAATAATTTTTTTGGAATATCACCTCAAGTCACAAATGAAAATGCTCCGGGAGGATATATTTTAAGAAGTGATCGTGGGTCTTCAAGAGACCCTTGAAGAAAGTTGTAGGAAGGAGGAAACACCAAATCATCTCAAGATATTGGATACAAAACAACCGTTTGAACCGAAAATATCAACAGTGAACGAATATCGGACAAGCGATTAGCGTGTTCAGTCTGTTCATGGGTGACGAAGGAATCAATGACGTAATTCGGAGCACCTCCTTTCAATGTTGGAGGCTGGGTACCGCTGCCCCGGGAACCATCTATTGGATAACCAACACCTCCGCCATATGTCGCCCAAATTGGTTGGTAGCAGGGGTGGCCGTGTTCAGGGGGTGAGGTTTGTCTAGATCTTGACGGTGGATGCGTGGCGGGCAAGATCGAGAGACACTGGTTGACGGAGACCCTTTGACCTCTCCAACAGGATTCATACCTCCTGGACACACTGACCCCCAGATTCCTACCCACCCCTCATACTTATATCCTTCCAAGAACTTCCCCTTATTCATTTCCTTAAAAATAACCTCCGCACAGCATCCCCAAAGATTACATAGGTAATAACGGAAAATATTTTACTCAGGGCTTCCAAAAACAGTAGAACAACCAGTGGCGGCTCGTGACGTGTCGTTTGGGAAGCTGAAAACGATTTTTTCAATAGTTTGATTTTTGTATGGAGAATTTCAGGAAATCAGACAAACTGAAATTTCCTGAAAATCTTCATACAAAAAATCGAATTATCGAAAAAAAAAATTAAATCGTTTTCAGCTGCAACATCAATAATGCCATTTTTTGTAATATTAGCACTGTAGTACACCCAAAAGTCACGAGCCGCCACTAGCAACAAAAACAGAACAAAATATTGCAATCAATCCGCTTTAATACGGGAATCTAAAACAACGTGTTTTTCACTTAATCGATTTTTAGAAAAGTGCCATTCAAGTAACTTTTCAAAAAAACTGTATCAAGTATGTAGAGTTCATATCCGTAATTTATGACAGTAATTTATCAAGTGCGTGGGTAGACACCAACCAAAACCTGACATTAATCCATTAAATTGAATGTAATTATTGTTTACGTGTTTTCCCAACGGTAACCCTGTCAAAACTGAAGGCTAGAACAGAACTTCTCCACACCTCTTCAATGAATACAGACATTCCGGCTTAATTACATCACTCGTATGTTTAGCCAGTCCCTGCTATAATAGTCTTCAAGATACCAATATATAGTATTTTGATTTGTACCATCTTACAACGTTTGGTGCAGTTTTGCAGTGTTAATAATCCCGTGTGTCATGGTCATGATGAAGCCCGAATAATATCAAAATGTTTAGAGCTGTCGGCTGGCGCACGGAAAAAAATAAGTATTGCTAATTTATCAAAAATCTATTCAAATTATTGGTAATCCAGTTAAAACACCGGATTGCAGGCCGTTTCCTGATTAACTTTTAGTCAATTCATAATACATCGGTACACGTCTTCATGCACATACATTTTCCTTGACATTATACAATGACAAAATGCGAAAATATTAGAATGTTTATGAACACGTGTTCCGACATCGTAATAACACATTCGTATTTTACTGAAAGTTTATTAGTAAACCTATCAATTCATTCGTTAAGGGCCTGCAATCCCGTTTTTAACTGGATTACAAAAATTTTAAGAGATTCTTTAAAAAATTGAATATACATTACTATTTTTTCTCCATGCGGTTACAAGGCTATTTTCTCTGTGAGACTCGCCGCTAGTGTTGCCAAAGTTATGAGAATGATTTGAATGATAGGTAAGGTACCTACTGTAAATAATTATTTCTTTCAATGAACAAAAACTTTAAAAAGCAAGTTCTTGTAAAATAGAACTAGATATTTATTGGATGTTCCTCTCTACAAATATCCATATCTATGTCTTCTAAACCTGACGTTGACATGCAGCTAATCATGCCATAAAGATATGGTATGTTTACATCATCGATATTATTAAGGTAGGTGTACTCAAATACGTTAACGCTTTAATATGGCTACATGAATTAACTTAATGTAGATATTCGCATATTTTTGTACTAATCGGGGCTAAGGAAAACATTACTATATTCACGAATACGAATCGTTGAACAAAATAAATATAGGTTCGTTTAATAAATAAAACATTAGTCTTGACGTATGCAGTGAGGGAGGAAACCATAATTATACCGTTGAGAAAGTGGTGGATCTCCTCCAAAAGATGGCTAACATTGACTTAGCTTTACAATCTCATGCCTGAAGAAAGTTTGAAAAAGAATTGTCATGCAAATAGTGAAGTCTCTTTGGAAAATGATGATTCTTAATTCAAATTTAAAAATATATTATTATTAAGTAGGTGGGTATTTAAGTACCCACTTACAAATCTAACGATTTCAGAATATTGTTTTGCATTTATTAAATAAAAGAAAATCAGAAACTAACTTTTTTGGACGCGATGTCTACAGGCTAGTTTATGCTCTTATTGTTGACGAACGGCGAGTTAAAATTCGTTGATGACAATTTTTAGCTAAATTTCCGTTTGCATCCAACTCTAAAATAAAGTGGGAATCGTAACGACATAAGTGAAGTAGGCGTGAACAAAAATATTCGGCGCGCGGCCCCTGCGCATTGAACGGATCTACAGTCGAATTTGCCCTAACAGGCCTAGAAAATGGATCTTCTCACAGGGCATATTTTAATCAATTCTGCTACACGTATTAGAAAAATCTCAGATATTTCTAACTGAATCCCTCGGGAAGTTACGCATTCGTCGTTTATAAAAATAAAATGGTTATTATCGCAAATTTTATATTTGAAAAAACATTTTAAAAAATTTCAAAAAGTTTTAGTTAAAATATTTTAATGGCACTGTAGTGTTTTTATTCATCTTAAATATAAATAATTGACACCCCGTGGGGCATTCGTCTTAAAAATAGATTTGATATTTTCAAATTTGTCGGAATTAATTCTTGAAGTCTTGAAAAATTCTTGTGGAGTCTTAACTTGGCGTTCAATTATGGTGTGATGGTTAGCTAGGTATGTGATATTAATATCTTTATCGTTTTGAGGCACTCGTATCATAAACGTACGAGTCTAAATAAACATGGAAACTTGAAACGTTCCATCGTTCCTATTAAGTCCATCAATTCACTTGAAATCTTTTCTTGGCATAAGTTCACCGATCCATGCTGGAAGATAGTAAACTTACCGGATGTTTGGACATTTTGATTAGGTAGGTAACTACTTACCGATTTAACACCGAAAAAAACCAGCGCGGCGGATGTTGGGCGGATGCCTCAATGGTTTGGGTGCATCAATAGTATAAAGATAATTTTAATATGTAATTATATATTTATACACGATGTCCGGAAAGTCAAAGTACAAGCGGGAAACTGGTGATCATACATCACATTTGGAGTCGATTTTGTCGTATACTCGTATACACCATTTTTATTTGGGATTACTTCGTCGAGTAAATCGAGTATAAATCGAATTGTAATATCACCATTCGGTCCTCGAAAATAAATTCCCCGCTTACAAATAATTACTAGTCCTTTTTGCAATGACGCGCTAATTGCTGGCTGCATAATATTCAATTCGGGAAAACAAAAGTTAGGGCTTGTTTATAAGATTTAATAATTTGTTACACTGTTTAGTTAGACACTTTTACAAATGTGTTATAATTTATTCAACTCATACATTTTTAGCTTCGCTACGCAACCCGATTTGAAGGCGGTTCGTTTTTTACGAACATTCCGATCCTGCGCAGAAAAGTCCCACAATGTAGCGAACATTACTTTTCTGCGCATGGTCTGGTTATTTCAATGTGCGCTCTTCGGTGGTCACTGTTCAACTGATGTCGTAGTTTACTCAAAGCATTCTCGAACCCTTCTGGTGTTAAAAATAGGGTCACGTGGTTGCCCTCCAACCATTGTTTAATATAACTACAACTAATAAATGGTACCCATAATTCATGTTATTGCAAGTCTATTTAATTCGGATGTCTATGGTCGAAGCGTAAAAATTGTTTTTTTTTTTAAATATGTATATCGAATTTCTAGATCGTAATTTTTTTTCATGGTTACTCTATGTGATGTAGTTTCACTAGTTTCCCGCTTACACTACGAGTTTCCAGATACCTTGTATACTACGAGTTTCCGGATACCGTGTATACTACGAGTTTCCGGATACTGTGTATACTTAACTAGCCACCTATCCCGTGAAAGTTTGGTTGAGACTGAATAAAGTGGGGAAGGATAACGGGAAGAGAAAGGCTGAAGAATATCTGGCTGTCCAGATCTGGTCACTGGACACAGCTTAAGTCATTAGCAACTTTTTTATTTTAAATTATGCTAAATTGATGAATCCAGCACAAGTTTTGAACATTCGTTCAAGAAATTTGAAATATAAGTTTTTTTACATTAGATACATGTAGGGTTGCCATCTCTAAAATTTTGCAACCAGGACAAGAGGCGTGAAAACCCCGGATTTTAGAGCCCCTAACCCGGACATGTCAACAGGTTTTTTAAACACAGTCAGTGTAATAAAAACAGTTTAAAATGTCATAAATCACCTTTTTATTTATTTTCAGACCTTAAAATTGAATGTTGTCATATTTTATCATCATTTTAAATGTACCTAACAAAACAGAATCTTATTACAGTTTGTTACACATTGTTTTAATAATCAGTTAGAATTTTTTCATTCTTAAAATAAAACAAAAATTATTAATATACTCTGTTATGAAAACTAAACCTTATTAAAATATTAAACTTAACAAAATTCAATTAAATTTTTAAACAAAAATCTTAAAAATACTGAGACCATTTTAGTATTCAGTCTTACAATTTTTGAGGTAACTCTTTTAACTGAATAATAATTATCTTCTTTAAATTTGTATCAGCAGCCATTTACACAACAAAATACCTCTTAACATAATATGAACTAAATTCAGTCTTATTAAATTTTAAGCAACAAAACTGACCCTTTTTAAAGTTTAGACTTACTGGAATGTAAGTTACATTATTAATTTTTTAAAACATAAAATATCCAAAACTATTCTCATTTATATCACCTTACATTTTAATCAACAGCTATATTACCTTAACACGGGTATTAGCCTAGTATGGTTGTAAAAAAAACATAACATTTGTAATTTCAAGAAATCTATGAAATAATAAAAAATAAAAAATTCTACGTTTCTTTTACGTAATAAAAACAATCATAACTTTAACTACAAAAATGAATAGAAATTATAGCACTTGTAAGTACATTATTTGATTATCTAGCTATTAAAGAATTTTCCTCAGCCTCTTGCCTTTTTACTTTTCAGTTTTTTTGTATTTATTTCCCAAGAGTCCCAAGACTTTAAATTTTTATACCCGGACTACAAATGAAACCCCGCCCGGACGCTCCCCGGACGCCTTCTAAACTAGGACAAATCCGGGGAAACCCGGACGGATGGCAACCCTAGATACATGTATATAGCAAAAATGACAAAATAATAATATTGCAATAACTGTATAAGTATATATATACAGGTACCTTGTACTTTAGAAGAATATTACTGTTGCCAACTGACTATAAACGTACTGCCCAATGCTTCTTTTGTTGACATTTTTGTTTTTTTTTTCGTACATTTGTTAATAAAATTTTGTTTATTTTTGTCTACCGGTCTCGAAACAACCGTGTCATTAACTTTTCAATTTCGGGTTTAAATTTAATGTTATTATTATATTAAGTTTACATATACGTATTTTTTTAAATGATGTAATTGTAAAACTGCACATATTGATACAGGAATGCCCTAGTGAGATGTGCAGAGTATGTTTTTTATGTCAAAAACTACTTTTTGAATAAATAAATAAATATTAAAAATAAGTACAAGTGTTTTTATGAATTATAGGTCGATATTAGTTCCTAGCTAAGCAGATTGCCCGTTCTAAGGAACCAAATGCTGTTAAAATTTGCTAAAAATTTATTCTGTAAAATTAAAGGGTTTTTTTATCCAAATTGAATATATATTAAGTTGATAATGATATTGATTTTTTTATCGTTACCATAAAAAAATATATGATAAATATGAAGGAAAATCAAAATTTGAAATGTCAGGTATTATTAAGTTCTGCGAGTATTTTAGTTTCGTTAGTATTGTGACAACGTTATTAAATTTTGATTTATTTAAAATAATCAAAAAAAATAATATAAATTTTTTTATAATTATAAATTGATTAAAAAAATGTTTAGTGACTGGGTTTTCTTCAAAAGCCTACTCTGGGGGCTTGGGAGTACCTAATACTACATATGAGTGTAAGTAATTATTCGAATTTTGTGTAATGGCCCTTTATATTAAGGTTTTCAGGTCAGATTAATTGGGGAGCTGCCGCGGAATATCACTTCTTTGTCCGGGATCTGTCACCTTGACAGATCACAGCCGCGCGATCGAGGCAGCTCCCTAAGGGGATCTCGTCGTTTTCAAATATCGCCTGGCTTGCAGATTACAGCATATCATCATCGCCACGCCCATACTTAAAACACATCATCTGTCAGGTGTGACAGGTATGGGATTATAATATGGCGAGCGATATGGTGAAATAGGCCACGCCTAAAAACGCTTTGATGCGTACGGCGTAATGTGTCAGCACCATTATACGCATAATATATTACAGTTGTCTCACTTTCATACCGCCTGTATATCTCACAAACGGAGAAAACTTACTGACATAAAATATTGGCAATTTATTTTTTAAAAACTGATCAAATTATTCGTATTCCTGTTTAGAATGGGACTGCAGGCCTTTATCGAATGAATTGACAGGTTTCCTAACAAACTGTCGGTAAAACACGAATGTGTTATGGGAATGTCGGAACATGTGCTCGTAAAAATTATAATATTTTCGTATTTCATCATTATATTCATTAGGACAAACGCAGCTGTATGAACACGTGTTCCGATATATTTATTGTACTGATAGTTTGTTGGGAAATGTCCTGCCATCACGTTCTTAGTAGGTTTTTTTTCCGTGCATAAGACTTTAGTCACACGTTCATTACAATAACCATGATCCAATTATTATTATTAACAATGTAATGACAACAATATGCAATCATTTTGACCCTTAACTTCTAGACATTCTTATCAAAGTGATGAGTAATTTTGTAAATAAAATATTGTGTTGTTGAAACATTATTGGCCTTGAACAAACCATTAAATTCAAATTGGCAGGAATCTGGGTGTTGGATGGCCGCGAAGTTACAAGAGGACATCAAACAATACAATACCTAACACGCATTGTTTCGATATAGACTAGTACTTGTAGTTACTTATCTATTCCTTGGTCGTACTAGAACATTAAACTCAAGGTTATGGTATTTAAGACGCTGCTGTGAAAATAGTTGATCGCATGGGTCTAGGTTGCCTACGCAAGATTTTTATTTCAAAATATTGCACAGTATTTTCATCTTATACCCGGGGTATAATCAGTAAAAAATATATTTAAGCTTGATTGTAATTGTAGCTTGATTGCGTAATTGTTGCTTGTTAGCTTGATTAAAACCTTGTACCATGATGAATCCGTTGTCGATTCTCGACTTCGATTCCAGAAGTCGGTTTCGATTTGCGGCGTGCGCAAGTAAATCACTATCATCTATCTATATGTATGTATAAAGAAAAATGTAATTGTTCGTTTGTTCAAAACCTTTTATCTCCGAAAGTTCTTCACAGATTGCTTTAAAATTTTGACACAACTTTGCATTCGAATACGCGTGTGTTTATATATGCTTACATTACATAGATATGTCTCCTGTGACAGGTAAAAACGTGTTTTATTTTTAACAGCGCCATCTATTAGACAGACATGCGTTTAAACAGTGCCATCTGTTGGTGCTATTGTTTCTCCATCTGCACAGGCAGACTGAGTCACAGCAAAGCGTAGCGGTGTACAGCTAGTACATATGTCTGTGAGCTAGTACTAAAATGAGGTCTGCTTTCTCCACTTGTCTGTTTGTTCGCTTCGTTCTTCTAAACTACGCAACTAATATTGATGATTTATTATTGACTAATATTGGGTTTTCACTTTAATTTAGAGAAGTTCTTCCGGAAGGTTTAGAGCGTGAGCACACAGAGAGCGGTCAGGAGTTCCGAGTTCCGCGTTCGGCGTTCATTAGAATGTACTGATACTATAACAACAACGCACACAGCGGGCAGTCAGACCGCGGCGGTCAAAACGGAACGCCGCGTTCTAAGAGTTCTTTTGCCGCCGAGGCAGAGAACGCCAGAACGCCGCGATGTTTGAGGTTACAAACACAGAAAAGTTAATTGAATTGGTTAGGGAAAGGAGTTTATTATACGATTTAAGTGATGTAAATTATAAAAAACGCGAAAAAAAAGTCGAAGCTTGGTTTGAAATTGCTACTAGTAAATTTAAATTTTAAGTAAATTTTATTATTAGTAAATTCGCCTTGTTCTTCTCGCGTTGTGTTGATTGGGTGCACCCAATACTTTATTTTCTTTTTAGAAGCTGTTAAGCTCCACAAGAGCAATATATTTTCACGGATGATGAACTTTCTAGTGACATGTTGCATATGCAAAGACCCAAACGAAACTAGAACGCGAGAATTTGAACGCCGCTTGTGTGCGTTGGAACTCTTGAGCGGTCAACGGTCACTAGAACGCAGAACTCTGACCGCTCTCTGTGTGCTCACGCCCTTATATATACTTATAATAGGTTTATATTATTTATTTATTTATTTATTACACGCCCTAGTGGGCTTTTCTTAAAAAAAAAATACAATCATTTTGTATCAGAGTAAACACTTAAAAGTTAATACAATAAAGAAGAATGTAAACATAATGGCAAAAATGAATCCTCACTCATATAATTGAGTTTAAAAGATTCAACAAAACAAAATAGTAGAAGCGGAGAAGTTATATGGGTACATAGGTCTATTTGTGTCTAGAAGAATAAAAGTGATAGAATATACAACATTTATACTGATTAGTTTTCAAATGAAATATATCACCCAGATCAGAATATTTGTTTCCGAGATTGTGAAGTATCGGAATCGGCGAATTTTGGTAAGCTAGTGTCCAGGTGTTACTGAAGTAAAAAGGTAAGAAATGTCGGCATGATTTTTTGGGAACGTGGATATTGATACATTGAAGTAATTCGGTACAGTCAATTTTAAAATGTAGTATTCTTTGTAACAGTATTAAATCTGTGTTATAATTAATAAATAATTATATATATAATTATTATACATATATAGACCGGTCGGTGGCCGAGTTGACATCGCGCTTGGGTCCCACTCAGGCGTAGTGTGTTCAATTCCTCGGCTGGCTAAGGAACATCACAACACTCCATCCCAACACAAGCATCACAACAGCTCCTCCATCACAACACAAGCAACATTTTCAGCTTACTGTGGTGGTAGTAGGAGATTTTCAAATATTGTCAGGTTATTCGTAACCCGGGAATGTTTGTCTTTCTTTTTAAAAAAATTAAATTAAATTTTTTAAATTAAATATATTAATATAATTATTTATAGAAAGCGGAGAATATTAGAGCAACGCCGGGTAAACGTCATCTAGTTTTATCTAATTACTGTTGTGTTATTTTAGGTTTAATTAAAAAATAAAACATATTTGAATATATTTACATTTCGCAGTGGGAGATTACTATATTCAGAACCGAAATATTGATATAAATGGCATTTGCCCAGTTTGTCGACCATATCTGAATAGCCAGGTATTCCAACCATCTACTTCCTCACTTCCTTACATCGCCATTCCTTCAGCCTCTAAACATCCCCAATTGAGGATGCAGTAGTTCCACTGTTTCCCGTCAGTTTGGACTCATGTACGGTATAAACAAACAAAAAAATAATAAAACATAACGGACTGTGGTAAATTCTAATTTGAACCTTCTTATCGTATATTTTCAGTAAGGTGGGGTTACTTACCACATTGTTTGGATAAATGGGTGAAGTCGACATTAAAAGGTCACCAAAGGTCATATGCGAAAACTAAACAGGGCTTGAAACTAACCAAAAGTATACGATTAAATAAAAATACTTTGGGAAAGATTAGATTACTCATTGAAATTCTATTTATTACTGTATTAGATTACTAACATAAAGTTATTTTTATTATCCTGCGATATAACGTAGATTAAGGTAATTCATCGCATTACGTGACGATTCTAATAATTAATAATAATACAAAATTATCAAATTCCACAAGTTTATCTATGATTAAAACAATAAATTCCTAATACATTAATTTTTTATCACCGAGTCCGAGAAGTCCCTGACAAAATAATGAACAGAAAAATCTAATCCCTAGAAATGTGATATTTTTTATATGAGCCAGTGAGACTATGGCATCGTCAATTGGGATATGTTGTGAGGCTGAAAGTACTGGCGGTGGGAAGGAGATGGGCAAGAGGAAGGTGGGAGATTAACCAGACCTGGTCACCAAACACGGTTAAAGCCACTTCAAGCAACGTTTCAATTCTGAATGGTGGTCTTATACCAGGGCGATATTGAGAGTATCTTCCACTCTGGAATTATGGAATTTGTCCACAGAAACATATTGAAAATAATGTATAAATAAACATAATAATTACACATTAGCTAAAAGAATTTTTAATGAACCATTAAAACGTCCACCATTTTTAAATGGATACGAACCGTACAAACAAAATTTACAGACAAAAGAAATGCAAAACGGTCACGTGGCGATGCACTACGTCGTGTAATATTTTAAATTGAGCCGCTATCAATAATAACCCTTACGTAGATGGCGATAAGATTTAAATTCCCGCTTAACACCATCCGCCTGTTTTGATTTATGGAAGAAAAAAACATGGCCAAAAAGTGCCTTTTATTTTATTTTGTGGATGTTCAGGCATAAATATTTAATTTTTTTTCGATCATTTTATAAATAACTTAATTTTCCACATTATACAATAAAATCATAACCGAAAATGGGTTCGTAAGTAGGAGATTTTGAACTTTAAAGCAGTTTTCATATGCCTTATACATTATTTTTTTCTGGGCTTATAAAAAGACTTTTCTACAAAATACTCGATTATTTTAAAGGCCAAGATGTATTCTACTCGCAGTATTTAATTAAAGCACCTGAAACATTTCTAGGCAACCAAATTTTCAAACCAAAAACACATGATTTTGCATTACTACGTATGGCATCGCCTTAAAGCAGAACTTTGCTACGCTCAGACAATAAATAAATATCATTTCACGCCACAGACTGGTTAGTACATAACTAACGAAAAATGTGTCCCAATTAAAATTATCCATCTAAGAAAATTAATTATATACACACCCTTTAAAAATAAATGCTCCAATGTAACTTTTACGTAATAGTTAGTAAACTAGTCCCAGCGAGAGATTGTACGGATGTCATCAACGTTCGTCCTCTTCCTTCTCACGCTTCTTTGAAAACGAAAAAGACAGACGATACTAGAACGATGCGTCACGTACGATCTCTTTCTGGGACAAGTATATCCAACTAGATTCTCTGAGGAATTTTGTAATGTGTTGAAAGAAGTTTAGCGAATACTGCCAATCGATTTTTTATGACGTTACTTTAATCTTTAATGGGCAAGTACCGTCGCAACTGGTAGATTTATATAAAATTTTATAGCACTTCAGTACGTACGAGTACTTACGAGTACACACCCTCTTTTTATTGGCTGCTCCACTTTCACGATGTATTATTTTCGCCAACACTACTGCCAACATTATATTATAGACATTATTATTATAAAAAGTCTTCTTACATGAAAATGAAAACTGTGAAAATTTTCTGACACAGAAATAAAAAAGATTACTGATTTCAAATACAGAATTAAAATAATCGTTTCGTAAATGTATTAAACGTAGGTACTTTTCACTTGATCTGAAAGCTTCTTTTCATAATTTGATTATTTTCTTAATTCATAGGTGCTTACCTACATAGTTGCAATTTTGAAAATGTTTATACCATACTATAAAACAAGGAAACCATATTGTATAATTTAAAAAAAAAAAGAATATAATTAGTACTACCTAAAAGCTGGCAACAATAGATAGTGAATGAGGATTATTTAAGCGCCAATTTTCATATTGTTTCGAATCCGTAAACGAATTTTTCTACCCACGCTCGATTTTAAAATCCAAACGACCTTCGCATACAAAATGAACGTACAAGTTGACAAAGCTAATGCATAAACTTTTTTTTAAATTCGTTGATTTTTTTATACCAACACAATCTTTACTAGCAACTGCAAAGGTAGGGTTGTTTTTAAAGATACGTTTTTACTTTTTTATGCGACACCTCCCCAATAGGCCCCTTTAAGTGTAGCTTATCGGGAACTACAGGGTTTTCCAATAAGAGGTGTTATTTTGATATTTAATTGTAAAAGATCAATGGTTTCGTTGCTTGTGTGGCACGTAGCGCCGTCTTGTTGAAAGTAAACGTTGTCCAGATCAATACCATCCAATTCCGGCCATAAAAAATCATTAATTATCTCTCGATAGCGCAATCCATTCACCGTAACTGTTGCTCCAGCCTCATTTTCGAAAAAGTAAGGTCCAATGACTCCACCGGACCATAAACCGCACCAAACAGTCACACGTTGAGGATAGAGAGGCTTTTCAACAATAACTCTTGGGTTTTCAGAGCCCCAGATGCGACAATTTTGCTTGTTGACGAAGCCACCGAGGTGGAAATGGGCCTCATCACTCAAGATGATTTGCATTTGATTTACTCAAGAGAATTTTAATAATTTCAATGCGTTGTTGAAGCGTGTATCGTTCCATTTTTATTAATGGCGTAGTTTCTACTTGTCAAATGTCAAAAAATGACAGCTTCAAAAGTAACATCTACCGAAATAGCGGGCTATTCAAAATAACATATCTTATTGGAAAACCTGTATATTAAAACCAAATTGGGCGACATGAACGGATGTACAAAGGGATTTGAAGCGATCAGGGTTAAACAAGGGAAGAAAGACGAATGGATGTAGATCTTTCCACGTGTTTATCATTTTAAGTGAAAAAGAGTTGGAAAAACGACTCGTTCTCATGTTACCAACATTTACTGTAAACGGGTGTTCCGCTCAAATCGCATATAATGAAAATTACCCCCATAAAACTTAAAACACAATTTAATTAAAATAAAAGAAAAAATTCCGATTCCTCTATTTCCTTCAATATCATAATATTCTGAATTAGAAATTCCGTAGTTCCACTAGTTCTGGACAGCTTAAAATCTTATGCAGTATCATCAAAATATATCAACTTAAATACGCGTGTGCTGATTGTTTTTTTCTTTTGATAGTATTATTTTCTAAATATAACTGAATTTTCCTTTGTCTTATTTTATGTTTACAAATACACATCTCGGTTAAAGGTTCCTAGTTTATACGCATTCAACAGTTGTTTGCAGCCGAAATTATGATAAATAATTATACCCCGAAGCGGTTCTACGCATGGCAGCACACATAGTTAGTAGCAGCCTATCATGCTTTCCAAAAATAAGGATAATTTGGTTAAACATTACAATAATTAAGTTATAGTACAATAAAAAGATATTATATTTACCAGCTCCAAAAACTTGATGATAGAGAGACGGGAGATCGCCATTGTATATTTTTTATTCTCCTTTCGAAATCACAACAAACAAGATGGATGAATAATTCCGAAATAGCGTCGATTCGATTAGGAAACGAAAACAGCTCAAACAATTCTGTTTGTTTATGAATAATCAAGATATCGGTATTTTAATTGAGATTGTATTAATAATAAATAATAACGGACAATTTAAGAAGGGCGTCACCCGAATCGTAAAAGAAAACGCGTATTTGACGTTTACGAAACGACTGAACTGGTCGAAAATCGGCGGCAAACTAAAGAGCGAAGAACGAAAACGGACTGACGTTTCGTAGTAAACAAAACTCATCAACTAAATACGACTACACAAATAAGAGAATTCATCTAGTCTAACAAACCTGAGTAAAAAAGTCATAGCATATTCATAGATTACTAGTTATAATGAATTAATTTTTTGTGAGGTGTTTTTAAATTGTGGATTGTCTGAGGATTTGTGTAGACACATTCGGATATAGCGTCTCTACCGGTGGCTATGATGTCACCGTTTACTTTCTATAGACGAAACGACTTCAATCCGATGACCAATGTTTAGGCGTGCAATGGAATATGTTTATTTATTTTAATTTCTTTGCTGATTTTATTCAAATAAACACTAACGAAGTCCAAAAAACGCTGGCAGATCATAACAGCAATATGAATTTGTGTATTTGCCAAACATTACCGAGGATTTTTTTTATTTTAATCGATTCATTAATATTCTTGACACCTTTTAGACTTTGTACTGATTGGTTCATGATAAAAAGATAACAGTATTGTGACCTATTATAGTCATGAAATAAATAACAATATTTTAATGATTTGTATAGCGCCGTTTTTTTAATCACTTCAAGGATGCTGTATAAATATTTTTTTCAATTCTCTGTCTTGTTACAAACTATAGATAATCTATTAACTTACCAACTTATAGATTGCATTCGGTCATCGGTAGTAATATTATTGTAACGACTTAATACAACCATGATTGTAAGGCACCTATTTATTATATATGGATACTAGATGAGTTCCAGAATTGAAAATTCAGAAGAAATTTTCTTCGAAAAATTGAAAAAAAAAAATTGTTTTTTTTTTTAATCTGGGGACTTTCAATCGTAACACTTCAATTCGCGAAAAGCTAGAACCACCCCTGACTCCAATTGGTTGTGACATAGCCCCACCAGCTCCCGACAATGGGAAGCAGTTGGACAGTGCAGTAATAACATTTGACAGGATGAAAGATGGTCGATCACCAAAGAGGCGTATGTATAATAAGCCAGCCACGTTGTTGAATGTTAGGAATTCGGAAACCACACCCATGGGTACAAAGCAACTGTAGGAATACAGCAGAAGATTTGCGGCAGTAAAAACATTTCCTAGTGGCGACCAGTACCTTCAAGAGTCATAGCATAGATAATGATGACGAAATTTTACTGTAACCATTTTATGCACTTGTAAAAATTAAGTGCTGTATCATTATTGGTCATCTTCATGCATGCAATTTTCATTGGATGCAATCTGTCTATAAGCACTACACCTGACAGTTTGATAATGGATTCAGAGGGCGAAACAGCTGTCACGCGTAGTAATAATTACACAGCAGAACTTGTTTAAAAATGAACTGTTTTTATAAACCCCATAACAATATTATTGAATATAATAAAAAATAAATTAAAAAAAAAAAACTACACCAGAAGTTATTTTTTGACCCTGGGACTAAACTGTATTAATTATTTTAAAAATAGAGCTCGTAATCACTGAAAGATTAGGGAAAATCAATCAATCATTTCTGATAACGATGAATGTAGTGAGATTTAGCCAGAGAAAAATTTTACGAAATCCCCTTTTGTTACTAAGCTAGCTTTATACCGAAGCACGGTAGAAATCATGTAAAAATCATGAAAGTATGTTACTTTGGGATATACTCTCAGTATCGTCCTGTGTAAGACCACCACTCAAAACTTTAAATGGGTTTAGCTGTGTTTGGTGACCAGATCTGAATAGCCAGGTATTCACGACCTTCTATGGCATGTCTCTCTGGCTCCAGATGGTTGAGAGCAATTGGAGCTCTTATGCGGTATTCACAAATATAAATATATAAGGAAGACACTTGAAAGGAAGACACCTTACCGGCAGCTTGACACTGATAATTTTGCAGTCGGTTGGATCGACACTGCATTGGTATCAGCAATAATTAAACCCCGCCAACCCAATTTCTACCGATTTATAACAAGTTTATCGTAATTAAAATTTTAAGATCTAAAAAAATTATTGTTATTTTTTAAGATAATATCTTTACATTTGTTATGCCGAAACTTTAATAACGTGAAATTCCCTTCATAGAAAAAAATCACAAAGTAAGCACCGAAAATTATTTAAAACTCGTTTTGTTCTGTTATTTAATATCTTATAGATATGAAAAATTCACAGTGTATTCTTAAATGCCACTTAAGCATTTTCGAGAGATTTTTGCTCTATTTCAAACGAGTCATTTCATTCAATATTTTCACAATTTTCGCTTAATTATTTTCGTTTTTTAATAAAAGCGCTCCCTCTAACATTTATATTTACATATCCCTGTTTCAACAGTTGAACGCTTGCTACAGGGCCTTAATGGCTGTATCTTTTAGTTACAATTTTCTACTGATAACTCATGATTGAAATTACGTGCTGAAAATAGTGGGCCTGAAAATTCCAAACCCTAAAAGCTGTGAAATGTTCATAAAGCCAGAAATCGTCGTTTGATGTTCAGAGGCAAACAAGAATATTTTATAATTTATTTCACCGTTAAGATTATACAAATATATTATTATTTTCTTAGAACAGTATTTCCGGTGATTAAGAACATCGATTTTGGAAAAGTGATTCATTCTCCTTAGAGAACTTGGCACCGAACAACGTCGATGCGTGTAATTTAATTCTCACCGACTATAGCCCAATTGGTCACCCGAGTTTTATTAGTTCATGCGAATAGCATCATATTCGCATATAGAAATGACGTCATCTGATTTATACAACAAATCAGAAGGTTGTAAAATTTATTGTACCTGTTAAACTCAGTATAATTGCGTCGGTGTACTGTATGGAAAACTGAATGAAAAAATTTGACCTTAATTTATACATTGATGGCCTAAATCCCTAAATAATCTTGTGAACGTATTTTAACACCGTTAAAAATAAAATTTGGGCTGCAAAATATTGATTTAATTTTAACATGACAGGAATCAAGGTACAAGCGTCTCAAGTTATAGGTTAGGTCCTATTATCATTAAAAACATTTTTCTTTTTGAAAAATATGTGACATTTTTTATGTGTGTATAACCGCTCAAGAGTCCCATCTGCTCCCAACCGTCTGGAGCCGGTGGGACTATGGCATCTCCAATTGGAGTATATTGTGAGGCTGAAATTAGTGGGAGGGGAAGGAGATGGGAAAGATGAAGGTGGGGAAGTATCTGGCTATTCAGATCTGGTCACCAAGCACGCACAAAGCCATTGTAAGCAAGGCTTCATTTCTGAATGGTGGTCTTACACCAGGGCGATACTGAGAGTATTCAATTGGGGATGCCATAGTCTCACTGGCTCTAGATGGTTGGAAGCATGTGGGAAAATAAAAATAAAATGTAACCAGCAGCCACTGATTTTACATGGACAGCCCATACCCCTGGAATGCTATAAATTATTTGTACCGAACAACTACCGTCAGTGTCGACGCCACGACTTGCTCTGTATTCCACACGGAAGAACGGACGTTATGGCCCAGCATAGCATGACAAGAGGTATGGTGCTGCTAAATGATACCTCTAGGTCTCTTGACATTTTCAACAAGAATTCAAAAGTCATTTTAGGCAAGAACTCTAAAATGTTAAAATGTTGGTTATTGTAAAATGTTTCATTGTATATTTCATGTGTATTGTAATAGGATTGTATCAATCTGTAATGCACAAAATCTTATTAAGAAATAGTGTTCACTGAGCACTTGTGTATTAATGACATTTTCAAGATGTGCTTCCAATTATTTAAACATGAGTATTGTCGCTTATTAAATTCTTGTTAAAATCCTTATCGCAAATGAGAGTCATTTCCCGCATTTAAAATTTATAAATAGTAATCATATGAGGTAAAGGCTAATCTTCAAAAATCTTGTGCAATACAAGAAATATAATTAATCATTTCAGAAATAATATCCGGGTTAAACAAAATAAAACCAAAGGTTTAATAAAAACGTAGACATCATTTTGATAAGTGATTGCTTTTTTTAGAAAAAAAACCACCCATCGCTAAAATCTTAAACTGCAAATACATGAATGAACTAAAGCGCGAGCCGAGCCATGAATTATGGGAAAGGAATGAAAAAAATTGAAGTTAATGAATTCTCCATGTGCCGACTAGGAATACAAGGCAAAATGTAACATTCTTCTGCAATACATACACAACCAACTATCAGACACACTCACTGACCAATAGGATGCATGATCTGGGCAACAAGTATGGGTGTAGTATTGATATATTTATTGACTTCATTTATAGAATTAATCGTAATCTATACCAGCACTTTGTTAAATTCTACAAATTAGAGTAGCGTTTTTAATGTAGTTTTAGTGATTAGTCTTATATGTAGTGGTCAGAGATGTGCAAAATGGGTACCCAAAACCATTTGAAATGCAAAATGGAAATGGGTCAAAACTTTTCCATTTGAAAATGCAAAATGCAAAATGGTTTTTAGTAAAGCATTTGAAATGCAAAATGCAAAATACCTATTTTCAAAATGCATTGAAAATGCAAAATGGTTTCCCAGGTCAAACAATTAGAATAATTATAGAATTTTTAAACAATTTTGTCATTTAATAATGGACATCAATGTAGAACAAACATATTACATGATGGTAAATCCAATAACACCACGACTACAGATTATGAAACCATAAAAAATTTGCGCGGGATTAATGTTGCCAACGTAAAAACATAGAAACTGCTATCTAACATTTAATATTACATCGTCATGGCCCCATGTTCAGTATTTTTTGTAATGGTATCACTCAATTGCCAGGACTCCTACCAGGGAGCAACTTGACAAATGTAAATTATCTCTCATAGCGAGGTTGAGGACCGACTGATATTTGGGGCTTATGAAAAACAGATGAGTGGAGATAGTAGGAAGAATGTTGCAAAAAAGCATTTAAAATGGAAATGCATTGAGAAAAGCATTTAAAATGCAAAATGCAAAATGGTTTTTAGAAAAGCATTTAAAATGCAAAATGGAAAATACCTATTTTGCATTTTGCATTTCCATTTGAAATGGATTTATTTGAAATAAAGCACATCTCTGGTAGTGGTATTGTTCTAGTCTCTATAATATTTTATGTTACTGTTACATGTTTTGCTAGTGTTGTTTTGTATTCATTAGCTTTAATTTTTTTGTATGGTTTTTGATGGATTACTAGATGTATTCTGTTTTAAAATGCATGTAAAAGCCTGGCTAGGCGTAAAACCTAATAAAATAAAATAATTCGCGGTTAGGTTAGGTTAGGTTCGTACTCTTATACGCAATATTAGATATAGGTAAATACATGCAAGTCAATTACTAGTTGTAAATCTCAGTAGTTAGTTGCTAACTATCTTAATTGTAAGTAAGTCGCTACTTACAAATCTTAGTTGTAAGCCAACACTAGTAGAAATCTTAGCTGTAAGTATGTGGGTACCGATTGCCAAGTCGGTACCCACATCCCAACCGAAGTCCCAACTGCTCCCAAACGACTGGAGCCAGCGAGACTATGGCATCCCCAATTGGGGTATGCTGTGAGAGTGAAGGTATTGGGGAGGGGAAGGAGATGGGGAAGAGGAATGTAGAGAAGTACCGTATTACCTATTAAGTTTTGTCTTATTTTTTTTTGTATTACAGTCCTTCTCTTGCTCTTGATGGTATCGACAATCATGTTACAGTTTCCCTGGAAATTCCAGCTTGTAAAAGGGTTGTATAATGTCATGATACAAGAGTTTTTGCTGCCTCGGATAGATTTTCTGTTTTACATTAAAATAAGGATATTAGATGGAGAAACTAACCTCTTAAAGGCGATGCACCACGTCGTGTAACATTTGGAATCGGGCCATTAACAATAACACTTCTTATGTAAACGGCGATAGGGTTTAAATTTCCTTTGAACACTGATTCAGGAAGAATGAAACATTGCCGAATAGTGTGTTTTATTTTGTTTTGCAAAGTTCAGATAAATATACTTAATTTTTTTTATAATTTTGTAAAAAACTTAATTTTACACATAATGCAATTAAACCATATCCAAAAAGGGGTTCATTAGTAGGATATTTTGAAATTTAACCCTTTCAGGCTAATTTGTTCGCTTTTGGGACAACAACTCACATGGTCTTACAGAAATCGTTGTATCTCCCTTATTGTCACGGTGAGAAATATAATTTAAACGGTATTAGAAAGAGAAAACACCACACTATATATTCAAATCTAGAAGTTAATCACAAAATAATTAAAAAGTAAGCCTATAGGAAACCAAAGATTCAGAACGCAATATGAAACAATAAATTATGAAAATTGAAATTTTTATTTATTATTGTTATTTGAAACGCCAAAAAAGTAAGGTGATGGTAAAGTCTGCAATACATTGGTTTAATAATATTTTTAATGTGTGTGTTTTTATTTATTTGTTTTATTATCAGAAATTTTAATTAGAAAAAACATAAAGTGTGCCATTTTTATTTATTTTTTTATATCAGCATTCAAAATCTAATATTTCAGAAACTAAGCTTTATTTTTAATAAAAATATTTGAAAGCTTAAGCCTGATAAGTTCAGAAATATTCCATTTATTTGAATTTTATTATAATCGGAAACACTCCCGTTTCTGTCAGCGTAATACTTTTTTCTGGGCTTGCAAAAAGACTTTTAAAAATTGCTCGATTGTTTCGAAGGCAATGTGTTCTACTTGCAGTATATCATTAGAGCATCTAACATATTTCTAAGCCACGTGATTTTGCATTACTTTTTTAGTGCTTTGCCTTATACTATGGTTCAGATTACTCATGTAATTACAAATAAATATAATTTTTATGTGTTTTTTTTGCAAAGCACAAAATAATATCTTTTCCGAATTTAACGTTTTGTGGTTAAACCAAACTGACGAATATCTCAAACACCGAACTTTTATGTGATATTATCTAATCTCATACCTCAGAGCATAAGTACAGCCAGTTAAACTAACAAACTGGGTACTATTTGCACTACACAATCACCAAAAACTGCCGCGAAAAGGTGATTAGAATAAAAAGATAACGTGGAAATGATTTATAGCCCGGGCATTATTATTTTCCGGTAAGAATTATTCCAACAACGAGAGTAAAATGTCAATGTTCGCAGTTTTACACCATAGAGAGATAGGCAACAAGAGAGATGGGCGAAGAACTTTTATTGAAACCCCGCGCACAAAAGCATCGCCCAAATTGTTCACCCGTAAGTAGGTACCACTCATTTATTGGCTCCGTCACTTTGACAGTTTGGTCGTAGCTCGACGATAACTCGCTTCCATGTCATATCTCCAAATCTCGGTTGTCGGTGCATGCATTGGCGATGTGAAATAGTCCTGCGTAATACGTAAAAATATTCAAATTCAATATCAATGGACTTTTAAGCCAACAATAATTAAACACGGCTGCACTTAAAAAATTATCAAGTTCATTAAACAGGGTTTTCCAATAAGAGGTTTTATTTTGAATAGCCCGTTATTTCGGTACATGTTACTTTTGAAGCTGTCATTTTTTGACATTTGATAAGAAGACACTACGCCATTAATAAAAATGGAATGATACACGCTTCAATAACGCATTGAAATTATTAAAATTCACTTGAGCGAATCAAATGCAAATCATCTTGAGTGATGAGGCCCATTTCCAACTCGGTGGCTTCGTCAACAAGCAAAATTGTCGCATTTGGGGCTCGGAAAACCCAAGAGTTATTGTTAAAAAAACCTCTCTATCCTCAACGTGTGACTGTTTGGTGCGGTTTATGGTCCGACGGAGTCATTGGACCTTACTTTTTCGAAAATGAGGCTGGAGCAACAGTTACGGTGAATGGATTGAGTTATCGAGAGATGTTTGATGATTTTTTATGGCCGGAATTGGATGGTATTGATCTGGACAACGTTTACTTTCAACAAAATGGCGCTACGTGCCACACAAGCAACGAAACCATTGATCTTTTACGATTGAATATCAAAATAACACCTCTTATTGGAAAACCCTGTAATTCGGGTGTATTTCCATATAAACCAACTAGAGCAGCATGTCGGTAGGCTATTTGTGATTGCACACAGTCACGGAGCTTGTAAGTGTACGAAGTGCCTTAGAGTTCTATCAGTTTGGGGCGCATCGTGCCCAAAGTGTCTTCGATACGAGAAGACGGTCAGAAGTATATTTTGAATGTCTGACTCTTCCAGAATGGTTAGATTATTACTCTTAGCTGTCCACAGAATCCAGACCATTCTTATCCAACATTGCAGAGAAAGAGAGAGATAGAGTTTACAACGGAGCTATCAGCAGCGGTTTAATTCTCACCGGGATAAATAATCCATTATCGCTTACGTTAACCAAATTGATCAAGGCTACATTGGTCGTGGTCGATATGAACGTTAAAACATTCTTCAGTGAATTTATTTGATCCCTGACCTCTTGACATAGTCAGTAGCACCTGAGGTGTGAAGATATTTTTATCCGAATGTTGTAAAAAATATATTATAACGCCCACACAACATTACGTTCCACATGCCTTTTGACGGCCGGGTAGATCACTATTCTCCACATAGATAACAGGAACAAGGGAGATAGGCCATTAACCAATATTACACGGAGATAACTTGCTTATATGAAATACTGTTGATTTATTAAAAATCTGGTCAAATTATTCGTTTTCCTGTTAAAAATGGGACTGCAGGCCTATAATGAATTAATTGAAAGAGTTCCTAACAAGTATCAGCCAAAAGCGAATGTTTTATAACGACGGCGGAACACGTGTTCATAAAAATGCTGATATTGAAATTGACATACCGATATTATCGCATTCCGTCATGATATCTATTAGGAAAAGAACACGTTTTCTCGATATCGTGTCATACCTCGGCGACAGTCTCCACGATTACATGCCATTTATATTCCTTTGTGTCTATCACCTACGATTCTACTACAAACATACTGACAAATACAGACTAAGCCCGTCCTCTTACGGGTCGGTAAGCAGTCGACATAAACCGAGTACTGTAAGACCCTGCGCAAATTGAGTTCGTTATGGTAAGGTCTGCGGCGCAGTTCAGTGTGGAACTTTTCTGCGCAGGGTTTATTTGCATATTTTTTATTGCGAGTGATGATTTGGTTCACTTGATCGTGTCTTGTCGTATTCCTTTTCTTTCATCCACATTCGCCTCATATATTATCATTATCCACCTTTCTTCGTTCATTCGCTCTACATGCCCATACCAAAAATAACACCGAGTTTTGTATTGAAAATTTAAAATCATTGGATTAATATCATATTTTAATAAACAAAGAAACCTGAGATGAAGTTTTTTTTTAAATTGAATTGTTTATCCAACCTTTCGATCGATTTATATAAAAGAGTGTTACACGAGACTTCTGAAAACCACCCAATCCTCTTTTTCCAATCCCAAAGCAGAATTTTGATTAAATTTTGCGCACTAACTTGACCTTGAAAATAAGAGGAAAATTATCATGTACATATGATTTCAATTAGTAATATTATAATTTTAAGTGTTCCCATCAAATAAAACAACTTACCCTTGTAAAATGTTCTTCACAACTCCAGGTGAATTCCTAGCGTGAAAGAGATTGTAAATTCCTACAAATACAAGCATGTTTAGTTGAAATTAAAAATTATCAACAACATTGGTATTTTATTCATAAGAACCAAATCATAAAGATAACAGAGTTATAAATTAGGTAAGTACAAAATGTAATTCCTAAAATACATAAATTTATGGTAATCATTAATTAATTCCGAGGGAATGCATTGATTGCGATTTATTGTTATGTTATCTTAATTTATTAAATTTCGTGATTTGTTTGATTAAAATCGGGATACTTAGTAGGTACTTAGAAATTTTTAAATTTCAGTCAACAACTATTTTCAACAATTTGTAGTAGAACTCTTAAATATATATTTTAGTTAGGGTTTGATATCAACATCATCACGTATCTACATCCCAAGATGGGATTTGACCTCGCCTCCAAATATTACAAATCGCTTACAATTATTAGCGACCATTCATATATATTTTGGGTTTTACGCAATCATACAAACTGAATATTTAAAAAAAAATCAAATGATATGGCTATATCTATTAAAGAATGTGACTTACTTTATTTATTTATTTCTTAAAATATAAAATAAAACAACCACTCCAATGATTCTTGGCATATTATGGCAAGTTTGCAAAACGTCTGAAAATATGGGATAAACGTTGAAATCTAGATGGATTCATTGTCTTTAAACCGTAGTAAGCAGTTCATATTATTATTCTAAATTAATATTTTGAGGAATATTTTAATGATATTACAAATCAAAAACCGTTGTCACTCATCGTTCTAGTGGAAGGAATTCGATTTTTCATGATTTTAGAGGCAACTTTGTTAATTGTAATTATTTAAAAAAATAATCTTATTCAACCTGAAATAACATAATGAAATGTTAAATAAAAAATAAGTAGGTATATAAAAAAGCGAACATATTTTCAAATATATTTTTTAAATAACTTTTTCTTTTGATATAATAATAAAATAAACGCTATTGGCTCATTTGTCTTACAACCTACAACCACAATATGAAAGTTAGTACAATTAGATCTTTTCAGATGATAATTAAAAATATAAATATATATATATGTATAATAAGCAGTAATTGTTGATTGAGGTACTAGTACATATTAAATTATTTGGCGGGTTGGAAATAAGCCGACATAGCTAAGTGGTTCAGAGCACCTGACCGGACATCAGAAGGTACGGGTTCAATTCCCGTTGGCGGCATTTACTTTTACTCGGGAGATATTTTCAATTTGTATTCATATTTCAGGCGACTAATTATTGCTTATAATTATTTCTCATTTTTTATGCTATGCATAAAACCTTGTCTTATCATAAAAATCTTAAAATTAATGCATTCCACGTAAATAATTGTTTACACACATGAAACGATGGCTTTTAATGAAAAAAAAACAAATAAACTCTAAAAAAGGCGGGTGGGAGCGTAAAAATGATTTGATACTTTTTTAATCGATTTTTTTAAGAAAATGGAAAGCATTTGAAGTATAAGTCATCATTTCAACACACCCAATTAGGAACAGTTATTGTGGAAATATTTAAATTTAGAGATGGAAAACCGTATTAATCATTTTTATTATATCCATTCTAAACAACATTTTAAGTAATTAGGTAGATTTTATTAAAATTCTGACTTATATTAGGGACGTGAATGTATTTTAGGATAAACTAGCTTTACTATACAAGTTTCAGTACACTTTTTTCAAAGTTTTGTTGAGCAGGAACATACAACATTTTTAAATCAAAAACTTTACATCAGATCTACGCACCTTATCAAAACTTTATAGCTCGTAATGAAACTGATATGGTTAAAACGTAATTTGAAAATCTGAATAGAAAATACAAAATACAGACCATGAATGTACTCACTTGCTGACTACTAAGCAGACGATATCGACAGATTCAAGCAGCGACTGCATGGTAGTTCTCTCAAACTCGGACCATAGACATATGAATATTAGTAGACCTGCCCTAAGTGATTAAAAGCGTATTATCCCCACTCCCCATACCGGTTCCATTGGAGCCGGCTGGGCTCGCGTATGGCCTCAAGTGAAATTTGAAAACGTGACGTCATCATTCTTGTGCGAACTATGGTCGAGGCATCATCGGTTCATTTTACGAAATAACACGGCAAAATGTTGACTTGTGATATGAAAACTTGTAAAAATGGATGTGAAAAAGAGAATAAACCCAATTGTCGTATTACATTCCATAAGTAAGCATTATTTTACTTTATTTTAAGCTTATTCACACCGTATTATATGGATCAGTTTTAGAAACATATACTATCACATCACAATGTAGCGATTCTCAAGTGTGCTCATCGTTGTTTACTGGGGTAATTAAATTATGAAACATTTGTAAAAGTGTCTTAACTAAATACTCTGAAACTAACTACGACTCTGCAAACAGAAGAAATTTACTTTGCCGAATTTGGACTTCGCAAATGAGTTCATAACGTGGCGAGTAATTTGCGCTCCCATGTAAAAATGTCTATTCATTCAAAAGCAGATTTTACTTTTAAGAACTAAATGGTGATATTATAATGCGAGATGCCTATTTACTGTCAGATTGATTTATTGACGAATCACAGTCAGCTTTACCCCCTTCGTTCTTCAACAGTTGATTTTACCCCTCGCCATTATCTTCTCGTCTATTTTCCTATGTCTGTGACTCGGACAGAAATCATTATAAAACAACACAGCATTTAGTATATATTTTGAATATCGACTAAGCACTTGAAATGGTTCGTGCATTCTTTAGTCAGGTAAACACAATTTCTTCTCTAACATTACAATTAAAATAATTAAAAAAAAAAATTGCATTCAAGCATTATTTATGCATACCCACTTTTGCATCCATCATTCAATAAATAGCTAAAAATCGTCCTTTCAACATGAGTTTCAATAGACTATACGACTATAGTATTTTTATAGTAGAAATGCATAACTTCTATATCTTCTATATAAAAAAAAATGTAAATGTTCGTGTGTTCAAAATCTTAAATCTTCGAAAGTTCTTCACAGATTGTTTTAAAATTTTGACACAACGTTACATTCCAATACGCGTGTTTTATATACATTTATTATATAGATGTCACCTGTGACAGGTAATTTTTTTAAAGGCGAAGCTTAATGCTAAATCACTATTTTGATTAATCTTTATAACGAATTGGTGTACATTATGAATACCAAAAAATATGCATTAGATAAATTGAAGGTTTTCCTATCTTTTCGCTTGAGTAGAATACAATTTACAAAAATAAATTACTCAATAAAAAATATAAATGTAAACTGCTAAAAAAAAACTTTTTTCAATAAAAATATGTGAACGCGTAAAGAAAACAACTTAAAAAAAATACAGTATTATAACTAAGATTTTCTATGACAGTTTCCATTGATTAACTTTTTTGCTTTCTTATAAAATTATTTACAGAATAAATAAAAACCAGTTTTGTGCATAAAATCGAACGTTTCTAGACTCCTTTTGTCAAGCGATTTTAATGCCTGTTACCTACAATATAAGGTATACCAAGAATATACACATTTTGGCTTGTAGCTTCCTCGCCAAATGTTGGACGTAAAAACGACACACGCTATTGTTTCTCTATTTGCACACACAGACTAAGCCACAGCAACGCGTGGCAGGTGTAGCTGTAGCTAGTAATGTTAAAAATTCGATTTTAATGCGATAAAATTTGGAATCGGGCCCCTAACAATAACAATCCTTATGTAAATGACGATAAGGTTTTAATTTCCGCTCAACACCAGACGCCTGTTTGGTTTTAGGCAAAAAACGAAAGAAAAAAATTTGCGATGTTCAGAAAATTATTTTCTATAAAAAATAGCATCTAAAATATTCCGAAGCCATCAAATTTTCAAACCAAAACAGACGATTTTGTATTTTCTTTGATCGAATTGCGTCAGGAATCTATTAGTTCTGTCAGCAGTCAGCAAGGGGACATGATACATTGATGAGGTCATTCGATATTAAATGACTTCATTATAATATTATTTACTATCCATGCATATGTAATAATACTAATAATTAACATCGTCTGAATATTTTTATCATAATATACCAGCGTAATTATATGTCACCATTCCATGTTTTGTTCTAATAATATATTTATTTTTATTGATATATACAGGGTGTCCGGAAACTCGTAGTACAAGCGGGAAACTGGTGAATCTACATCACATTTGGAGTCGATTTTGTAGTATATTTTTTTTTTTATTTGAGCTTTCGTTATCGAGTAAATCGAGTTTGAAGTTGATTTTTTTTTTTTTTTAATTATTTTTTTTTAATCAAATTCTTATAAATTATTACTGAAGATCAAAGTACCCAACTAATTAAAACTATTTGAAAGTAAAACAAATGAAGAAACTCGGATTTGAAGCATTATTTTGAAATCACCCTTCATTTAACCCGGTGTAATCATAAAATATTTCTGCTCTGCAGGGTTAAAACATCTGTTATTCAACCCTAAACACCAGAAAAAACTTTAACCCTAAAATAGCCGAAAAATATTTTTTTTTGGTTTTTTTTTTTTTTGAAAATGCTCAAATCAAAAAACTTTATGTTTTTTTGGGTTCCCCATGTGGTGTAGATTCTCCAGTTTCCCGCTTGTACTACGAGTTTCCGGACACCGTGTATATTTGGACATTCACAGTACATTTTAGTACAAGTTATGAAAGGTTCCATGATAACTCTTCAAAATGACAATTCAACACACCTATAAAAAGTGCTAAGGAATAAGTAATAATAGTTCACCATTTTCGCTTAATTATTATCGTTTTTTAATATTAGCGCGCTCCCTCTAACATTCATATTTTTATATCTCCCTTTCAAACCATCTTTGAACGCTTACTACGGGGCCGAGGAAGCTACAAGCCATAAGCTATCAACATCGTAGTGAAATACTTCTGGCCTCTGGGTGTCACATCTAAAATTCGCAGAGGAAAAATATTTTTATAAGTATTTAAATTTTTATTTACCGCCATCTAGACACAAATCGATGAATTTATTTAGCATTCATAAAATAAAATAAGAAGGCGCCAGTGGTGTTTGAGCTTTACTAAAAGCTTCGAGTTAAAATCAATAGGTGCCACTGTATTTTATAAAAAATCACCAATTCAGATAAGTCAAAAAAGGATTCGTCGAAACTCATTTGTTTCTTTCATATCAAAATAGTATTGAATTTAATTACAAGTCGTCAAATAAGTAACGTAACATTGTGCTGGATTTAATTCCTTGTAGTTGATTTATGCTCTCCCCCAAGGAACAGAACGGATCAACAATGTAAAAAAAACCAATTGATTGTCCAACTGGTAAGTTTTTAGATTTTCACGGCCAAAAGCATTTTTGTTGTTTGTTTTTGGGGTGTTATGCCGTGTTGCGCTAACTCCTTCTTTAGCCGACGTTTCGGACAGCGTTGCAGTGTCCATCGATAGATCCGAAGATGTGACACATCTTCGGATCTACCGGATCTGCCCTGATGATGGACACTGCAACGCTGTCCGAAACGTCGGCTAAAGAAGGAGTTAGCGCAACACGGCATAACACCCCAAAAACAAACAACAAAAATGATTGTTCAACTATTTATATTTAGTGCATTTTCTGACAAGCACATACAATAAAATTTACTTTCTACAAAAATCAAGCATTTTCTCGCAGTCATCTGATCATTCATTGTTTTTTTACTTCCGGATCAGATAAATACATTTTTAAAAGCACACTTCATTTATTTTTAAACGTGACTTTTCCTACAAAACCCGACGATGCACTTTTGGTGGGACAAAGATAGCGCACACAAGATGACAAATCACGCGCTACGCAAATAAAATTATGCGAATGCATTTTTAGCCCGATGAAGATAATGACATTAAACTGTGGGTATAATGATAATAATTAATTTGAAAGAATTTCAGACCGACACGTATGAAATATATTGAATATCTCTTTAAATGCAACTAAAGGAGTTGTCGAAATAATTTTGCTCTACTTCAAACGAGTCGTGTTTTATTAAATATTTTCACCTTTTTCGCATAATTGTTATCGTTTTTTTTTAATATTAGCGCGCTCCCTCTAACATTCGTATTTACATATCTCCCTTTCAAAACATCTTTGACCTCTTACTACGGGAAGAGGAAGCTATGAGCCAAAAATGTGTATATTCTTGGTATACCTTACTGTAGGTAATAGGCATTAAAATCGCTTGACAAACGGAATCTACAAACGTTCGATTTCAAGCACAAATAATGGTTTTTATTTATTTGGTAAATAATTTGACAATAAAGCAAATTTTTTTATCAAGTTAAACTGTCACAGATAATCTTAGCTATAATACTGTATTTTTTTAAAGTTGTTTCCCATATGCGTTCATACATTTCTATTGAACAAATGTTTTTTTTAGTAGTTTACATTTTTATTTTTTATTGAGTAATTTATTTTTTTATTTGTATTCTACTCAAGCGAAACGATAGAAAAACCTTCAATTTATCTAAAGCATATTTTTGGGTATTCATAAGGTATACCAATTCTTTATAAAGGTTAATCAAAATAGTGATTTAGCATTAAGCTTCGCCTTAATGATTTAGGTATGAGTAATGATAACAAAAAATAAAGAATTTGTCTGAGATGCAGAGATTTTTTTAAAAGTCTCGAATTATTTCGAGAATTCATTTACTTTGAGAATTTGGGTATATCATAATATTTATGAGTGTGTGTTAAGTTATGTGTTATCCGATCAAAAATATTAGAATAGAAACATCACACAAGAGGAAAATAATTTGCCACGGGGCCTATGTTATCTTTGGGTATGCGGTTTGGGGGGGGGGAAGGAGGGAACGTGAGTCTTGAAGAGATTCATGTCATAGGAGGGAGGAAACTTAGAGGCCGGCAAATCGTTCTAAGGGCCCGTTCCCACTTCCGTTTTCAAATCGGAGGCGGGTCCCGTTTTAAAAACGGATGCCCTAGTGGCTGTAGTGGATGTATGGAGCTGTTCACACTTGTCCGACACGATTTGAAAACGGATCCGACATTTTTTTTCGAATGGATCGCCAGCGCAGCGCGTCCGTTTTCAAATCGTGTCGGAACGCGCTCGCTCATAGTTTTGTATGGAGCTGTTCACACTCTTGTCGTCTAGTTGTTCCGGCAGAGTCCCCGTCACACCCCGACCCCTCCCCGCCCGCTCCCAGTCGCAAGGAAGCAGGCACGCTGCGTGCTTGTATTAAATCAAAACTACAATATTGGATAAGGAAATAAATCCCGAAAATTTAATACCACTGGTCGAAGAAAGAGTAAAGTAATATTTTATTTTTAACTAAATAAAAACAAAACACTTGGTGTACACAACTTTTGTGTATCAAAATTTTAATTTAATTTTTTAAAGCTTCCTTTTTTTTAAATTTTATAGCTTTAATGAGATGCACGATGCACGGAAAATCGTATTAGTTTAATAAACACGTAATAAAAAATATTTGAGTTGTTATTGTTTTCTTACTTTAAAATATCGATAGCCTTTCTTCAGGACAAATGCACTCTCTCAATTTTGTATTTTGATATGTTAAGCTCTCTGAAACTCACTCCAGTAGATGGTTAAAAGAAGTAATAGACATTCTCTTAATCCATTAAGCGCCCTTGAGGTGATTTTCTCACGGTGAAAACGGCGCTATATAAATAATCCAATCATTATTATTCTAAAATAATTAAAGAACTTTAGTTCATCACTTCTCAACTCACCAATTAACACTTGGAAAATTTCTACAGAAAATCTTTCAGCTATGATTGGATGTACCCAAAATTTTCTTTTCCCTTTTTTTCTTCTTTTTAATGAGTACCACATGACAACAAGAGCTTCATCGTCGTCCATTGCGCACCATTACTGAAGAATGAGCAAATAAATTGTTTTGGTTGAATCGACAATTATTTGTTTTCGTAAAGTATGATCCGGTTTTAAAACGGATCCGTTTTTAAAACGGAAGTGTGAACAGGGCCGTAAAGCATCCGTTTTTAAAACGGGACCTGCCTCCGATTTGAAAACGGAAGTGGGAACGAGCCCTAAGCTGAACTCTAGAACGGCCGTTCTCATGTGGAACTGTCAACCTTGTAAAAATACTGTAATAAGTTTTTAAAATTTGAACGCATTTTCTCAGACCAGATAATTTTTATTTAAGCTGTGAAAAGATATAAAACATACAACTTTCTACTAGACGCTTTTTACTCGTATTTTATTTTAATAAACCTAAAATACTTCGAGGTAAGATACTTCGGATGATTGAAAAATTATGGAATTCGTGATTTTGATATAAAAAAAAATGTTGGTCTACAAAATAAACATATTCATCTCCGAGTTATGTCTTTGAGTATACTCCTGTCATAATATTATTCAGGGTGTCCGGAAACTTGTAACACAAGTGGAAAACTGGTGGATCTATCACATTTGGAGTCGATTATGTGGTATAATTTTGTTGTTTGAGCTTTAGTTTTAGAGTAAATCCAGTTGGAATATTTCAGGTAAAATTTGAAAAGAAATCTGTCGCTAAGAGGTTAATATTAGATATTTAACAAGTTTTTTGGGTTCTCTTTGCGGTGCAGATTCACCAGATTCCTGCTTTTACTACAATGGACACTATTACTATTAAATAATATTTGTATTTTATTCAAAAGGTATCGTTTTGTTTTATTTGTGGAGCGCGGCCTCAAGAACGAAGATAAATCTGAAATAAAACAAATTGAAAACAAAGTAGTAATGTCGAAGCCGCGACTCGCGACGATTCTGCCAATGGGCAATCCCGTTTTGTCGCGGCTGTGAGTTGGAAGGGGAAAGGCAGCCACCAGCGTTCAGCACTCACCTCACCAAGTCACCAGCAACAGCTGTTTACTTCTGTCAGTTGGTGTGTTTTCGTCGCGCTCGTCCGCGGTTCATTCGTGTTATAAACTTACCGCTGAATTCGTCGCTTTTATGAATAAAAACAGTTCCCGAACGACCATTAAAAAGCATATCCGACGGCTATCAGTGCAGTTCTACCAATTTTAGAAAGTTGCCGGTGATAAAGTTGACGTTTGACCTGGTATAAGGTATAAAACTTCTACGTGAAGTCATATTACATTATGTGTTATCATCTGACTACGCTTAAATTGCATTAACATCTTTCCGATAACTTGACTTAACAAGTTCAGTGTTTCCCGAAAGTGTAAGTCATAGATTACTGAATGCTATTTGATAATATTGTACAAACAGTTGTACAGTTGCGCTAAAGTGAAGTTTTGTGACAGTTTGAAATAAACTTGTGTTTAAATTGATCAATAATTGATGAATTGTGTCTCCAACTCCTCTTCAACGTTTGATAAGTGATAAATATACAGTTTTTTCAAGTTGTTCTTCAACATAAACAAAGGGTATAGATTCGTGTGTGTTTTATGCAAATATTTGCATTCGTGGAAGCTGTTTAGTCTGCGCATTGAACTTCGTTATGAGGTAAGTCATTTTACATTGTTTTAGTACTGCGATCTGAATTAATCCGTCTGGAATCGGTATCAGAACGCTGCGGAATGCTAAACACAACCATATTTGCTATGGTAATTTAGTTTTGCAAGCGAATAACCTCCGCAAAGCATTGCACTTTATTCTCGGAATACAATAGAAAACCTTCAATGATATACTGGATTGGACTTATCCGTGGATGAAATCATTTTAATTGCATATAATTTTAGCTTTTCATTGGCAAGTGGTAATCTGTCCACACAAATAATAATGTCTATAAATTTAAAACTATTTTTACGCATTGCGTTCACGTCTGTACTTGCTATTCAAATGAATATAACAAGTCTATAGTAAATAAACCTAGTTTAAAAACGTCAGGAATTAACCTGTCTATGTAGAATCGTGCAGGTGTTCTCGTTTGTATATTTACCTCGGTAGATACTACGTGAGTAGGTACCTACCCACCGTATTATTATTTACGTTCACTGAATTCGAGAACAATGAGATTATAATTAACAAAAATACACATAATAACTTCTGTACGATTGAAAAATACTGTTTTATTTGTAATATACACGCTCGACTACATTTAAAATATTTATAGAAGTTTAATGTTGTCACATTCACATATATACAATAATTATGGCACATCATTTTGCAGGAAGAAAGAATGACTTTTATTGTATTTTTAATTAGAGCACTGAATGCGATTAGATTTAATAAAAAATCAATCCATAAAAATTATTGTTTTTACCATTATACATCTATTTTTACATGTATTCAAAAATGTATAATTTTTTTGGTTTGACTAAGGGCCCGTTCCCACTTCCGTTTTCAAATCGGAGGCGGGTCCCGTTTTAAAAACGGACGGCCAATGGCCCTGTTCACACTACCGTTTTAAAAACGGATCCGTTTTAAAAACGGACCATACTCTACGAAAAAAAATAATTGTCGATTCAACAAAAACATGTTATTTGCTCATTATTCAGTAATGGTGCGCAATGGACGACGATGAAGCTCTTGTTGTCATGTGGTACTTATTAAATAGAAGGAAAAAAGTGAAAAGAAAATTTTGAGTACACCCAATCATAGCCGAATGATTTTCTGTAGGAATTTTCCAAGTGTTGATTGGTGAGTTAAGAAGTGATGAACTAAAGTTCTTTAATTATTTTAGAATAATAATGAATGGATTATTTATATAGCGCCGTTTTCACCATGAAAAATCACCTCAAGGGCGCTTAATGGCTTAAGAGAATGTCTATCACTTCCTTTAACCATCTACTGGAATGAGTTTCAGAGAGCTTAACATATCAAAATACAAAATTGAGAAAGTGCATTTGTCCTGAAGAAAGGCTATCGATATTTTAAAGTAAGAAAACAATAAACACTCAAATATTTTTTATTATGTGTTTATTTAACTAATACGCTCTTCCGTGCATCTCATTAAAGCTTTAAAATTTAAAAAAAAGTAAACTTAAATAAAATAAAATAAAAATTTTGATGTACAAAAGTTGTGTACACCAAGTGTTTTGTTTTTATTTAGTTAAAGATAAAATATTACCATACTCTTTCTTCGACCAGTGGTATTAAATTTTCGGGATTTATTTCCTTATCCATTATTGTAGTTTTGATTTATTTACTTAACAAAATAACCAAATACAAGCACGCAGCGTGCCTGCTTCCTTGCGACAGGGAGCGGGCGGGGAGGGGTCGGGGTTTGGCGGGGACTCTGCCGGAACGACTGGACGACAAGTGTGAACAGCTCCATACAACACTATGAGCGAGCGTGTTCCGACACGATTTGAAAACGGACGCGCTGCGTAGGCGAGCCATCCGACAAAAAATGTCGGATCCGTTTTCAAATCGTGTCGGACAAGTGTGAACAGCTCCATACATCCACTACAGCCACTAGGGCATCCGATTTTAAAACGGGACCCGCCCCCGATTTGAAAACGGAAGTGGGAACGGGCCCTAAGGGCCCGTTCGAGCCATCCGACATTTTTTGTCGGATGGCTCGCCTACGCAGCGCGTCCGTTTTCAAATCGTGTCGGAACACGCTCGCTCATAGTGTTGTATGGAGCTGTTCACACTTGTCGTCCAGTCGTTCCGGCAGAGTCCCCGCCAAACCCCGACCCCTCCCCGCCCGCTCCCTGTCGCAAGTAAGCAGGCACGCTGCGGGCTTGTATTTGGTTATTTTGTTAAGTAAATAAATCAAAACTACAATAATGGATAAGGAAATAAATCCCGAAAATTTAATACCACTGGTCGAAGAAAGAGTATGGTAATATTTTATCTTTAACTAAATAAAAACAAAACACTTGGTGTACACAACTTTTGTACATCAAAATTTTTATTTTTATTTTTTTAGTTGACTTTTTTTTAAATTTTAAAGCTTTAATGAGATGCACGGAAGAGCGTATTAGTTTAATAAACACATAATAAAAAATATTTGAGTTGTTATTGTTTTCTTACTTTAAAATATCGATAGCCTTTCTTCAGGACAAATGCACTTTCTCAATTTTGTATTTTGATATGTTAAGCTCTCTGAAACTCATTCCAGTAGATGGTTAAAGGAAGTGATAGACATTCTCTTAAGCCATTAAGCGCCTTTGAGGTGATTTTTCATGGTGAAAACGGCGCTATATAAATAATCCAATCATTATTATTCTAAAATAATTAAAGAACTTTAGTTCATCACTTCTCAACTCACCAATTAACACTTAGAAAATTCCTACAGAAAATCATTCGGCTATGATTGGGTGTACCCAAAATTTTCTTTTCACTTTTTTCCTTCTTTTTAATAAGTACAACAAGAGCTTCATCGTCGTCCATTGCGCACCATTACTGAAGAATGAGCAAATAACATGTTTTTGTTGAATCGACAATTATTTTTTTTCGTAGAGTATGGTCCGTTTTTAAAACGGTAGTGTGAACAGGGCCATTGACCATCCGTTTTTAAAACGGGACCCGCCTCCGATTTGAAAACGGAAGTGGGAACGGGCCCTAAGAATTGAACTTTCCTCCCCGGGGACTGACTAGAATGAGTAAACCGAGCTATCACTTAAACCAAATCCTAATTGGATGCTATTTGATTTCAGAGAAATGCGTGTGTGTTTGCGTGTGAGCGCCACTAAAAGTTGATAGAATGCCTTGTCATCGTCAGCGAGACTATCTGTCGAGTTTCAGCTGGATCGGATGGCGGGAAGTGGGTTAATTCCACTTCATTCATTCATTATGTCATTTATTTATTCATTCATCAAGAAATGAAAATTGAATTCAAATGAATTTAAAAATTGACCAAAGAACTGAAGCAGTTCAGAATGGTTGCCAACCCTGATATATGGAACTGGCAGAGGAAGAAAGAAAGTAGACTGAATGCTGTATAAATGAGATCTCTGAGGCGTACGTGTGGTAAAGTGTGACAAAATTGATGAGATCTGGAAATTATGCAAGGTTGATATAAGCGTAATGACTGTAATGAGTATGACAAAGAAAGGGATGCAGAGATTATATACACCTGAGGAAGACTTCAAGCACTATCAACTGATTCAAATACTCCCCTCTGGTCATGTCAAAAGTCGGAATAATAGAAGAGTATGTATCCGACGATGTGTGAACGTGAATAACGCAAGGAGTATGTGTCAAACCACAAGTACGTGGTGATCTATCCTGTCTGCCTACCCCTGCATGGGATAGTTACAGCGCCCTTGAGGTGATTTTGCACAAAAACAGCGCTATACGAATCATCCAAATATTATCATTTATTATTAATAGCAATACCTTCACTGTATAACCCGTCCTTGCCAAGCGTGATGCGATGTAAAATAAACGACGACCGACATACTGTTTTTTGACCTTTCACTCAGATTTCATAGAACTTCTGTAATTAATCAATTCTGAACGGCGTCCTTTGCTGCTTTATAAATATAACTTTGACTGATGAGGACAGCATACGTCACAATAGCCTCGATTATTTTAAAAATGGAATAAGAGGATTTTCTGTATGTACGATTATACGTCATTCACACTAATTTGTCTAACGTGGCTTCCTCATGGGCCGGTAAGGAATCGACAAAACCGAGTGCCGTAAGACACTGCACGGAAAAGTAAAGTTTAGGGATATTTGTGTCATATGAATGGATATTTATGGATATTTATGGATATTTATGTATATTTAAGGTGGAAACACATTATTAAAACCCGACGCGACCCGATGAAACGCGATACGTGTTGAGTCGAATCAAATGTATTGTTTTCTTATGACCAGAATCACACTATGAACATCCGACGCGACGCCATGTCGGATGTTCATAGTGTGATTCTGGTCATAAGAAAACAATACATTTGATTCGACTCAACACGCATCGCGTTTCATCGGGTCGCGTCGGGTTTTAATAATGTGTTTCCACCTTTATGGATATTTGTGGATATGTATGATTACTTATGGTGGATTTACTAGGATATTTTTGGATACGTACTAAATTTTTCCGATATTTATCGATGTTTAGGATATTTACGGATATTTGTGGATATGTATGGTTACTTATGGATATTAATGGATATTTTTGATATTAATGGATATTTTTGATATTAATGTATATTTTTGGATATTTATGGATATATTAGGATATTTTTGGATATGTACGAAATTTTATGGATATTTATGATATTTACGGATATTAATGGACCTGTACGTATATGTATATGTGGATGTTTCCTTATAAACTTTGAGTAAATTCCTAAAATATCTGAACACATGTTCATGCACCTGAATTTGCTTTGATAATATATCAAGACGAAATGCCAAAATATTAGGATTTTTATTAAACACGTTTTCCGACATCGTGATAATAGTTTCTGAAACCTATCAATTATTTCGGTAAGGGCCTGCAATCCCGTTTTTAACTGGATTACCAATAATTTAAAGAGATTCTTAATAAAACAAAAGTACTAATTTTTCTCCATATGTATATATATTTAAGGATATTTATTGATGTTAAGGATGTTCATGGATATTTTTTATTGATGTTAGGGATATTTAGCCTTCTGGATCGAGACGCAAGTAATCTATATTATAAAATGTTTAATATACCACATAAATATACCAATATGTACCTATTGATCTGACACTAAGGACGGGTTATTTCAGAGAATTGAACAATCCATCAAATTTTACAGTTAATTTTCAAGGACTGTGGAAGTTCTATTATTATCTTAGTTCTGTGAAGTAACATGTTGATATAATAACAAAACTTGAATAGAACTTTCACAGAACTTAAAAATTAACTTTGAAATTTGATGAATTGTTAAAATTTTCTGAAACAACCCGTCCTAAGATCGTCAAATATAATGAATGTAGCTCTGGTAATGTGACATATTTATTTTTTTTGAACAATGGAATAAAGAATAATGATATTTGATTTTAAAACATCCTCAGAAAATCTTTTTCACATCGAGAAAAATAAGTAATGCTAATTTATTAAAATTCTCTTCAAATTATTATTGATCTTGTTTAAAACGGGACTGCGAGCCGCTTCCTGATGAAGTGTTGGTAAATTCATAATAATATCTTGACAAAACATTGCTATTTTAGTCAAGTTTATCAGGATGCCTATCAATTCATTCGTCAATTGCCTACAATCCTTACGAATAATTTGAGAGAATTTTTAATAAATTATCAATATTTTTTATCAGAAAGTCATACATTCAATTTTTTATTATTTTTTCATTGAATTGAAGAATTTCCATGATCCTTTTATTTATGTTTAATTTAGTCTAATTTATAACAATATTAACTTTTCTCATAGACCATTTGTCTTCAGAAAACGTTGAATTCCTTCAAAAAACATCTTCGAAAATAGACCTTAGATTCTCAGATGTAATAACCACAAAATAATATTTGGACGGGTTAAATGTTTTCTTAGGCTAAGCAATATTATTAGAATCCAACTTATACTTCAATTACTAACCCTAGTAGAGTCGTATATTCTAGTAAAACACTAAACCAATTAAACGTTTAGTTAATTATTTTTACTGTATTTCGTTTTAATACGGATTTGTTACAGACCATTATTTTAATAATTAATAAAATGGTTAGTTTCAAATCCCAAAAAGCAATTATAATTGGTATTCTTCGACCTTAAACCGTTTTGCTTCATGCATCAATTAATATTTTAATGAGTTTAGCCAAAGTTTATACGTAATGGGTATTTATTTATCCGAAAAAACTACAAAAGAATACCTGCCCGGAGCCTGTGAGGTGATGGCATCCTCCATTGGGGTATGTTGTGAGGTTTAAGGGATTGGGGGGGGTAGATTTGGGAGGGGATTGTTGGGAAGTACCTGACTATTTAGTTCTGGTCACCAAAAGCGACTTTATTGTTTTTTTTTCATTAACTTCACACATGAGGCCCTGAGGAATATTTGATATTTTCAGTATCGCTCTAGTGAAAGACCACCATTCAAAATCGATATGTTGCTTGAATTGGCTTTAGCCGTGTTTAGTGACCACATCCAAATCTTCCTTACCTTTTTTCTTTAATCTTACTTTTCCTTAATCTTACTTACCTTTAATCTTACTTTCCTTACCAGCTTTTGCTTTCACATCACTATTTTGATTAATCTTTATAACGAATCGGTGTAAATTATGAATATCAAAAAATATGCTTTAGATAAATTGAAGGTTTTCGTATTGTTTCGCTCGAGTAGAATACAAATAAAAAAATAAATTACTCAATAAAAAATATAAATGTAAACTACTAAAAAATATATTTTTTCAATAGAAATGTATGAACGCGTAAAGGAAACAACTTTAAAAAATACAGTATTATAGCTAAGATTATCTGTCACAGTTTCACTTGATTAACTTTTTTGCTTTCTTATAAAATTATTTACAAAATAAATAAAAAAACAGTTTTGTGCTTGAAATCGAACGTTTCTAGACTCCGTTTGTCAAGCGATTTTAATGCTTATTACCTACAATATAAGGTATACCAAGAATATACACATTTTTGACTTGCAGCTTCCTCTTAAGTTTCTTGTAAAATAATTGTGTGTAACAAAAAATATGTCGGAATCCTTCAGGTTTTCGTTGGGAGCAGTTGGAACTCTTGTGCCCCGTAAAGTACTCACATAAAAAACTTTATATGATTTTATTGAAAAATACCATTTCTATTGCTCCGGCTTCGGAATAGCTCCGGGCAAAAACACTTTGCTCTACACTGCTCCATGCTCCAGATCCGGGTTATTTTCCAACGTCTAGAATCTGTATTAAAAATCCACTTTAACTCATCACGCCATAACCTGTATCAAATCAGTAAAGAGGCACCTGTTCCAAAAACTTCTGTAATTAAACTTAATTGGGTTGTTTAAGGTCTAAATCCGATCCGTATTGGCATTAAATCAAGCTTAAGGGCTTTCTCACGTCTTCCGCTACCGATTTTGTATTTATGTAAATTTAATTGAAAGGTTTTATTACAATATGATGTTTCTCATATTTTGTGCTTTATTAAATTTAAAAGGTCGTGGTATGGGAACCGATTCCAGATGATAATTTCAAATCTAAATATAAAATGGATGCAAATTGGGGACGCATTTGAATAATTCGATGGCTCGAAGTTAAAAGTCAGGTGCAATGTATTACCGACTAGACTTCATTATTATTAAATCGGATGCGGATGTGGATGATGCAGGATGTCGTGGTGTATCAAAGATCAATCAAAAGGCAACTGCTAATTCAGAAGCTGAGCGTGTTACAGGTGCTTACTAGGAAGTCGGTGTCTCACTTTGGAAGCAGTTGAATTACACATAATTATTGACTTTAAGACGATAAGTTCTGCGTGTTAACAGTACACGATCATTTTGATTTGTAATATCTCACGTGTTATCTTCTGCTCCTTTTTGCTCTCCTCAAATTACACTTGTTGCATAAACACATTATACTACCTTCTAACCATTTTCAAACCTTTGTTTTTGCTTTCAACTTCCTATCTACCTAATTGTTTTCTTTTGTTTAGAACACAAATTTAAACCCGTTTATAATATTTTAATATGTTGATTGTCTGAACTGGGTATAAACAGTTCCATCATTATCCAATCTTTCATGTTTCATTATATTCCTTTGATAGTTACTGCAGCCCATTTTCATAAAGTTCACCTATTCTGTCATTGGGTTTTAGAGCTATGTTCCCTGGTTCCACAACATGACTCATATGGCTTTCTTCATAACAAGGTGGGATGTTTACACTTAGATGAATTGGTGTTTTTTCATCTTCTTCGCATTTTATTCAGCTATCAATGATTACTGTTTAAACCTCCCATCCTCCAATTCTGTCAAGATGGTAGCCGTGTTGAGCCGTCAAATCGGAATAAACGACGTTACGTGAGATTTACTATTCATAATCACTTAAAATATCGACCCCGTTTAGATATAAAAAAACCTTACAAGAATACGATAATTTAAAAAAAAATCGATCAATATTTCCTAATAATTACGCATGTTTAAAAATACGTTTTTAGAAGCTTGCTTTTAGTTATTCAATTAAAAATTAAATAAATGCACTTCCCATGAAATCATTTTAAATTGTATATTTCTATCGAGAGACAGTAAAAACCAGTTACTTTTAATATTTAATCATGGGTATTTAAAATATTTGTTGCCATAATTACATGCAAAGTTATCTAATTAAAATAATAATAGGTGTTTGAATCAGCTGTAGTTTATATCACATACGCGGAAGCACAAATAGTTTATGTAATCTACATTAAAACGTTTTTGTTTTGTTTTTATTCAGTTCACGTTTAGGTTAGTTTGAACTTATGTTAATTTTTTCACGTAGAATTTAAATAAAAACGGCTTCTCAGCACGAAAAATCCCACGGTGTGTGACGACGCGCGACGTGGGATTTTTGAAAATTAGGCGTCTAATTTTGGTCGCTGACCAAAATATTACAACGCACCGGGGTCACTAATATGTGAACTTTATGATTTTTTTGTGCGACGTCTCTAACATAATTGTTACTCGATTGAAAGATTTTAAACCGGGTCTTAATTAATTAACCGTCATGCATTTCTCCCCGGGGGTAGGCGAAACGGATGGACCTCCATATAACTTGTTTATATTTTGCCTCGCTTACAAAACCTTACTTTAAAATAATGAAGATACTTACTTAAAAATACACTTTGCTAACTATGTACAATGTGACCTTAGAACGGGGTACACCAGTAAGGTAACATTCTTTTCAACAGTTAGTAAAAACTAATAAATTAAATATATTTAAAAAAACACTCTGCATTTTCACACACCGGTCCTTGCTTCATTCTTTTTTTTTCAATAGGTGCACACATTTTTTTTTATTGCATAACTACAGGGTTTTCCAATAATAGGTGTTATTTTGAAATTCAATCGTAAAAGATCAATGGTTTCGTTGCTTGTGTGGCACGTAGCGCCGTCATGTTGAAAGTAAACGTTTTCCAGATCAATACCATCCAATTCCGGCCATAAAAAATCATTAATCATCTCTCGATAGCGCAATCCATTCACCGTAACTGTTGCTCCAGCCTCATTTTCTAAAAAGTAAGGTCCAATGACTCCGCCGGACCATAAACCGCACCAAACAGTCACACGTAACTCTTGGGTTTTCCGAGCCCCAGATGCGACAATTTTGCTTGTTGACGAAGCCACCGAGGTGGAAATGGGCCTCATCACTCAAGATGATTTGCATTTGATTCACTCAAGTGAATTTTAATAATTTCAATGCGTTGTTGAAGCGTGTATTGTTCCATTTTTATTAAGGGCGTAGTTTCTACTTATCAAATGTCAAAAAATGACAGCTACAAAAGTAACATGTACCGAAATGTCGGGCTATTCAAAATAACACCTCTTATTGGAAAACCCTGTAGCTGAAGTGTGCCCGGTGTTGCTCACGGTTATTAATGGTTTGAAGGCAAATTTCGAGTCGTCATCAGGCGTACCCGAATTCTTCTATCGTTCAAACCACTCTCTAATCACTCCTGGCACTAATAATAACAAACTTTGAAGATTGAGTAAACATTGAGTACAACTCTTTGATGAAAATCAATTGTGCAAGCTATGTTGTAATAAAACAAATTACATTGCATTTTATTTTTCTAATCATTTTAAAAATAGTTATATCTTAAAGAAATACTTCACAGAATTTTATTTTACCTTTTCCAAGAAGATGGTACTTGTAAATAATGTAAATCATCTCGGGATGTTTCAGGAGAAAAAAAATAATGAAACTGAATGTAATATTTGCTTCGAAGAATATTCTTTGAGTACGTTTCCTTTGATTGTTAGCAAATTCATATTTCGTTTAGCAAACAGAGAGTAGGTATATTAAAAACTCGCCAGGCAGCATCCTTTGTGGAGCAATATATCACATCCTTTCGGAAGTTATATTATTTCACAGAAATGGTTAATCGTCAAATTCTGAGTAGGATCAATATGCAAAGTAGCCATTAAGGCAATAGCACGTAGACCGAATGGCTATTTGCAGATTTGTAGGAATTTATTATAAGAATCAGATGAACACTATTTACCATAATATAACCGAATACTTCATGGCAAAAGTTAATAGGTTGTTATTGTTAATAATATTGATAGTAAAATTATGATTTATTTGTCGGTGTTTTTTTGTGGAGAATCTCTTCAAGGGCGTTTTACAATAAATTAGTCAAATGTAATGACTCGACCCAGAGTTGTAGACTCTCTCAGTCCTCAATTCAGAATCGAAATTTTGCTTGAAATGGCTTTAGCTGTGTTTGGTGACTAGCTTTCAATAGCCAAGTACTTCCCAACCTTCCTCCCCATCGTCTCCTTCCTGTATTAACTCTTTTCAGCCTTACAACATACAACAATTGAGGATTCCATAGTCCCACTGGCTCCGGATAATTAGGAAGAAAAATGAGGTTTAAAAATATTTCTAATTGAAGTCAATTCTAACGGCTCTCAAACGAAAGATATGAAAAAGAATGGACAGAAAATAATTCAGTCGCATCTGAAAATTGAACCCAGGAACTCTTCTTAGATGCGACTGAATCTTTTCTATTTCACATCTTGAACTAAAAATATAGAAAAAAGATTCAGTCGCATCTAGGAATTGAACCTAGGAGCTCTTACTAGATGCGACTGAATCTTTTATGTTTCACACCTTGAACTGAAAATATAGAAAAAAGTTTCAGTCGCATCTAGGAATTGAACCTAGGAGCTCTTCCTAGATGCGACTGAATCTTTTCTGTTTCACATCTTGAACTGAAAATATAGAAAAAAGTTTCAGTCGCATCTAGGAATTGAAACCAGGAGCTCTTCATAGATGCTACTGAATCTTTTCTGTTTCATTTCTTTCGTTTGAAAGTCGTTAAGATTGTGTTCAAGGATTAAATATCACAATTATCTGTATAAATGTATATTTTATCCTACTTACAAGTGATTCGTGAAGTAATTATATGTACATCATGATACATTTATCTGCAAAATAATTGTATAATCCTGTTTCCACATTAATATAATTTAGTTTACACATAGTTACGTGTGGATTAAACCCTTCTCAAACAATCCCTAAATGACGTAAATTATCAATAATTTATCACCATCTTATTTAAAGCAATAATATAACGATGCCGTAAATTGATTAAATGCTATAACAGCCAAATGTTACCTTTATTTCGTGGCAGCCTCAGGTCGACTAATTACCATAAACATGGCGGGACTTCCGTTTCATGTGACACACAACCTACCTGGAGCGTTATTACGTTACTTACTTATTGTAATTATTCATGGGATAAGCACCGACATTACAACAACGCGTTTACAGACTTACAACAAAGCCCGCGTAATAATAATGCCATCTATTTTTGGTTAACTTAATTTGACAAGTCATGAAATATTGCTTTAATTTTACCCTTGTTTTTTGAAATTTGTTTTTGATTTATAGTCGGTATCTACAGACTTTATCACTAAGCATAACTTGTTCCGAAAAGAGTAGGTATATATTCTCGTATATATGTTACAGTCATAGTGATTAAATAGATATTATACACAACGACTGGTCATTATAATATATGTGTATAATAACAAAATTGTTTAGTCAATGTGATAAATTAATCACTTTATCCGGATATTATTCATAATATCGGGTCAAAGTCAAAGTTATAAATACGGTCCAACTGACTTGTTACCCTCTATCCTAACCTAACCCATAATTACCCAACCTAACCTAACCTAACCTATCTTAACACAAGCTAACCTAACCTATCCTAACCTAACCTAACCTATCCTAACCTCACCTAACCTAACCCAGCCTAACCTAATCTAACCTATAATAACCCAATCAAACCTAACCCATAATAACCCAACCTAACCTAACCTAAAATAAACCAAACCCATCCTAACCCAACCCAACCTAATGTAACCTATCCTAACCTAACCTAACCTAACCCAACCTAACCTTATCTAACCAATAATAACCCAACCTAACCTAACCTAAAATAACCCAACCCATCCTAACCCAACCTAACCTAATCTAACCTATAAAAACCCAAAAATCCAAACCCAACCTAACCTAACCTAAAATAACCCAACCCATCCTAACCCAACCCAACCTAACCTAACCTATAATAACCCAACCTAACCTATAATAACCCAACCCATCCTAACCCAACCCAACCTAACCTAACCTATACTAACCCAACCTTATAAATTAAAGGCAAATTAAAATATAATTTTGGAATCTTTACCTATTCCTACTTGTTTTATTACTTTATCAAAGTCTTCGAAGATATTATATAAAATGGCTAGTTAATGTGATTAATTCTGTGTCAATTATCACTTTGTCTAAATTGGGTAGACATTAAAAATAACGGCTGGATAGTTTATATAATATCCGGATTTATTTCTTTGGCTGTGACATATATATAAATAAATTTTAATATAAATATACCGCTAGAATACATACATTATCCTTTCGTATTAAATTTTCTTAAAATTCACACATTAAAAAACAGAAGCAAAATAAATGATTCAACTTTCTTATTTAAAATACTTAACTCAAAATTAGACTGTTCCGAACTCCTGCAACTTATAAACTTAAACATACCCACAATAACAACACGACACAATACTCTTTTCCATCGCAGTGTGCAGAAGCGCAACTACATTGTTCATTGTATGTTTTTTTACGTTTTAGAATTCCCTCACTCCTAGTGAGATTGTTGTTGAGGCCTGTGTTGAGGTTAATAATTTTAAAATTAAATAATTTTACATTGCTAATTCCCCGATACAGAGGTTTCACACTATGGGTAATCAATACTTAGGAGATATTGATATGTTTAATGTTAACTTGGTTAATTTTGTGGATCATCTTAAAAACCTATTCTTGAACCTTTGGTTGTCTCTTTATTAACCTATCCGATCCCTGTTTCTTTTAAAAAAATTGTTTCTTGTATGTATTTTTTGGTGATCGGATAAATCATCAAAATAATAATTCATCACATCTTTAAAAAGTTATAAAAAAGTCATGGAAAGTTATGAAACAAAAACTTTATTAACTGGCTTAAGTAGGTTGGGTTAGGTTTAATTTTTTTTGTTTTTTCATCGTTTCTAATGACTTTATATCACTTTTTGTCGATGTGTTGATTTATCTTGGAACCTAATTTTTATTTAATGTAATCTTATTTTTATTAGTTCTTTCGTTCTAAATTATGCATCATGTCAAATTTATATCACTTATAAAGGGTTTTCCAATAAGAGGTGTTATTTTGAATAGCCCGCTATTTCGGTAGATGTTACTTTTGAAGCTGTCATTTTTTGACATTAGACAAGTAGAAACTACGCCATTAATAAAAATGGAACGATACACGCTTCAACAACGCATTGAAATTATTAAAATTCACTTGAATGAATCAAATGGAAATCATCTTGAGTGATGAGGCCTATTTTCACCTCGGTGGCTTCGTCAACAAGCAAAATTGTCGCATCTGGGGCTCGGAAAACCCAAGAGTTATTGTTGAAAAGCCTCTCTATCCTCAACGTGTGACTGTTTGGTGTGGTTTAATGTGGTGGTTTTGTGGTTGGGAGAAGATACATACTTCAAGAAATATACTTATTTCCATTAAAAATTATGAACACCTAACATACAAAAGATATATATTTTTTCAAATAACAGAGAAAGAATAGCCCTAAATTATTTAAAATTTTGACTTGTATTGTGTTTGTAAAAGCCCTACGGCGTTCAATAAATAAATAAAGTATGCCAGTATCGGCTGTGGACATAATAATAACGTAAAAATGTGTCGGGTTCAAACCCGGGAGTTGCAGGTTACTGCTCATAAATAAATAAATAATTTCTTTATTCCAGGATGTGGGTGATAAATAAATAAATAATTTCTTTATTGCAGGTGAGTTCAATCCCACACATCCCATAGAAGGTATAAGTACAGATAATATTTACATAATAGGAAAATAAAGAAAATAGATTAAAAATGAAAATAAAAATTTAAAAAATGAGATTAAAGCAGAGAAGCACGGGAATCCATCGGATCTAAGATTGTGGGAGCAAGTATCTTTCTCTAATGGTATTCAATGCTCGATACTGAAGTCAGACGGGATTCTATGATAAGAATATTTCTGGAATGGTTTATCCTTCCCCTCAGTCCTGCAATCCTGGTTCTTAACAGAGAAGTTGAAGGAATTCAATATTGTCAGATTATTCGTCAGATTAGCTGGAAAATAGAAAAATTGCCAAGGCGCTGATAATACCTGACAACTAACAGTCCTAACACTTCGTCCTTGACATTGTTTTTCATTAAAATGGCACTACCCAAAATACAAATCGTCCGAATATTATTAATTACAGCGATAACTGATCACCTCATAGACATATGAATATTAGTAGACCTACCCTAAGTGATTAAAAGCGTATTATCCCCACTCCCCATACCGGTTCCATTGGAGCCAGCTGTGCTCGCGTATGGCCTCAAGTGAAATTTGAAAACGTGACGTCATCATTCTTGTGCGAACTATGGTCGAGGCATCATCGGTTCATTTTACGAAATAACACGGCAAAATGTTGACTTGTGCTATGAAAACTTGTAAAAATAGATGTGAAAAAGAGAATAAACCCAATTGTCGTATTACATTCCATATATAAGCATTATTTTACTTTATTTTAAGCATATTCACATCGTATAATATGGATCAGTTGTAGAAACATAATATACTATCACATCGAGAAACGTCTGGACGCGAAACACAAAGCTGGTTGGTTGCTGGGAAGTAAATTATGAACATTTATAAAAGTGTCTTAACTAAATACTTAAACGAAATATTCGACTCTGAAAATAGAACCGAATTTTTTTGCCGTATTTGGACTTCGCAAATTTGTTCATAACGTGGCGAGTAATTTGCGCTCCCATGTAAAAATGTCTATTCATTCAAAAGCAGATTTTACTTTTAAGAAGTAAATGGTGATATTATAATGCGAGATGCCTATTTACTGTCAGATTGATTTATTGACGAATCACAGTCAGCTTCACCCCCTTCGTTCTTCAACAGTTGATTTTACCCCTCGCCATTATCTTCTCGTCTATTAATTCCTATGTCTGTGGATCACCTACTTATTCCTATACTGGTTTTGACAAGGGGCGACAACATTTAACTCGCGCCAGGCGCCTTTTGGCCCAGTGCCGGCCCTGCCTACTGGTAATAGGAGAATTCGACAACTGCACAGTAAAAAATAATCTAAACAATAACTGCGCAATAATTAATATTGAAGAAATAGAACTGGAACCGAAAAATATCACTGATTGTCTCGGCGAAACATTTTGAGTGTTTATTTTTTAACAAAAAATGATGAAATCATGTTATTTGCATAAGAGAATCCATCTTAATGTCATGCACCATTCAATTTTCAACAATAATAATAAAACAATTAACCTCGTCATTGGTCACACCCCCTGCCCATCGAACTGGAAATCATCAATAATCAGTCTGTTACAAATTCATTTTATGTAAAAGGTGCTCTGTCCAATAAAGTAATTTTATCCCTGACTGATTTCTACCATCTGATGTAATGATAGTGCAACGCTATGAATATGATAAAACTACGGATAATGAGAAAACTGAAAAGTGTTTCTACTGTGATTTCCAGTCAAATTTATTATATTTCAGTTTAGTATTTTTAAAAACATCTTCATATTTGATTGATTGAATTAATGAATGAAGTGGAATCTTGAAAGTGGAAACTAACCCACTTCTCGACTTAGAATCGAGATTAAACTCGGCAGAAAGACTCGTTGTCTATGACAATGCATTCCTTATGAATCCTTGTGTGCCTCTCATGCACACGCACGCATTTTTCTGAATTTGAAGAAAAGAATTTTCCCTGGGTAGGAAGGTTCAATCCTAAGGCCAACCAATTAGTAAAAATACATGTAGTATAGTAAAAAAAAAACTTCGTTTTTTACTGGTTGATTTGAAAAAAAATTGTGTTTTTTTTAATTTGAGATTGGGTTTTTTAGTGGGAAATAAGCATATTAGTATATATTTTACAGTACTTTAGAAATAAGATGAATAAATGAAAATATGAAATGCAAACATTACAATTAAGAAACGATCAACAATAAATAAGGAAAATAATATACGAGTATATTTTGCATCATACAATAAATAGTATAGCATAATGTTATATGCTGATAGGTAAAATAGGTTAGGTTAGGTTATAATAGTGGGCAATAAGAAAAGCAGAATAATACGCATGAAACAGGTTCCACATCAAACAGCAAGAGTACCTACTCATAGGTACATAATTAAATTTGTTGTGGTTCAGATTGTTCAAGATATGTACTACAATATTGTCTTGAGGGTGAGTAGAAAATATCAGTGTCTGTGAAATTGTCTCTGTATTATTTGTTGCACGTTCTTTGTGTGTAGTTGGTCCTCAAATGTCGGATATTGAATAGACATTTAGAGGATTTTAGCTGAGTATTTATAATGTTCGAATTTTATTGTAGGATTTATCAAATGCTATTATTTCTAACCCTTATTTATTTTTCTCTAGAAGCTTACAATAAACTGAAATGGGAAACAGTGTTCGACAAGGGTTTATTTAAGGACCCAGTAAATTGGTCCTATCATGTATTTATTTATTTTCCACAAATGCTTTTACATACTGCTTTTAACGTAATGTATGTATACATTAGCACTTACAAGTGACTGATTATTATGATAATTTATTCACATTACTGTATTTGTAAAAACGATATTTTTTTAAATCTTGGTTGCCCTTATTGCATATCACATTATCGAGAAACTAAACTTTTGAATTGACCAAATATTTACTTGATAAATACAGATTTCATTTTTTAAAGAAACATTATCCTCTTTATATTCGATGCGACGCTACTTGTTTTCTATAAATAAAAGCTTTTGCGTCGTTATTTTGGTATGATGATTTTTTTTTATTATAACACTTACAATTACATCACTTCAATGCGAAGTATTATTCGAACGCCGTTTTTCGAAATCGTACATTACGTCAAATCCATCACTTTTACAGAACAACGTGATGTTAAGTAAAAATAGAAATATCTACACTGTTTACAGTGAAAGAAACAATCGTCGTAGAATGAGAGTGTACCCAATCTCTTCCCTTTAGTGTTTGATTAATCCTCATTATTTCTAACGTCTAACACTTAACACTTACCTAATAAATATATATGTAAATGTCATTTTAATAATGGGAGGAAAAACTCTTTCAAAGTCTTATTCAAGCCAATTACTCCAATTAAAGTGTCACAATTGAACGTCATTGTTGCCACGACAGTTTTCATTGGCTACAAAACAATTTCGAGACTTTTTACTCCGAATTTGAACATAAAAGATTGCATAGTGCTGAAAAGACTACTCTCTAAGTGTAATGCTATATCTGTCTTCTTTAGTAATAATTCTTCTAATTAATGAACCATAGACAGAGCCGGTACAAAGGAGGAAAATGGCTTACATGACGAAATTACACAGACATGAATTTCACGACGTTATTAATATGAAATTTATTTAGCACGCACTTTAATAGTGTAAAACATAAACCATTAAAAAAGTTTTTTTACGTGTGTTATTCCAGTGGGTGTAATTCTCGCCATATGTAATTCCTTCCGCGTGCAAAACTGGCAGAGTATAATTACTACACGGAGAAAAATGAATATTTGCTGATTAATCCTGTTAAAAAGATGACAGAAGGCCATTTCCTAGTAAATTATTAGTACTTTCATAATATATCGGAACACGGGTTCATGCAACTGCCTTTATCCTGTTATTATAATGACGAAATATTAGAATTTATATGAACACGTGTTCGGAATCGGACAGTAAGTTTTCTCCGTGTGGGCTGAAATTCATGCCTGAGTAATTGATAACAGGAAATTGGTGCCGTGGCCAGGCGCGACATTTGAAGGGCAAAAAAAAAATATTTCAATCGAGAAACTGAGGTAATTAAAGTCCACCGCCTGTATAAGAAGTCAATCATGGCAATTTTTTGTCAATGTGGTGCATATTTACATAATTTTCCTTTGGAATTTGAGTAAACAAGGTTAGGTTAGGGGAGTTTTAATTAGCTTAAATAGTTATCATTATATTTGCTGTCTGCTTGTTGACACCGAAACTACGGTTAGATGTTTATTTGTCAAATCTTTATAAAATGAGTTAACGTTTTTAGTTTTCGCAGTATCAACTAATTAGCTGTAAAACAAAATTTCCCAAATGGGGAAACCTGACTCTGGGGAAACGGAAGGTTCATACAAAATATATCCATTATTTTCACAAAATTTCTTGTGTTAATTTGTATCCCGTTACATATGCGTGCCATTTTACAAAATAACTACATGTTTCTAGGACTCAAAGAAAACTTACAGATGTAAAATATTGCTAATTTATTAAGAATCTCTTCAAATTATTTTTAATCCGGTTAAAACGGGATTTTTTTATATTAACTCCACACAGGAGATAAATGATTTCTCTTAGGGGCTATGCCATCTCTGGGGATGCTGTGTGGAAGGTCTTTTTAAGGAGAGGAAGGAGTGAACACGGGTCTTGACGAGACGTACAAATGTTTGGCACGCGTTTGGGGTGATTGTGTTTGGGATTGCAGGTGATTTCAGTAAAAGACAAAATGTTATCGCGATGTCGGAACACGTGTTCCATAAAAATTCAAATATTTTCGCGTCACGACAAATGCAGGTGCATGCGCCCGTGTTCCGATATATTACGAATGCACTAAAAGTTATATCGGATTTCAATAAATCGGAAATTCTCATTTTTCTCCGTGTACATCAAATACGTACGTTCTCAATCAATGCATTAAAAATATTAACAACTTCAGTTAAAAAGAATATTGAAATGGGTAATTTTTTTCAAGTATCGAAAATCTTCCATGACAAGATGAAAAATTTGATTGGCCTGTCAGGAGTCGAATAGTCTAATATATGTATATACGAGTATCTATCTAATTTGGTGACATCAGTTTTCTTTTATATCAACAAAGAGTGGAATATACCCTCAGTATCGCCCTGGTGTAAGACCACCATTCAGAATTGAAACGTTGCTTGAAATGGCTCTAGCCACGTTTGGTGACAAGTCTGAATAGCCAGGTACTCCCCCACCTTCCTCTCCCCCATCTCCTTCCCCCTACCCACTACCTTCTACCTCACAATATACCCCAGTTCGGGATGCCATAGTCTCAACGGCTCCACACAGTTGAACAAACAAACAAAATTGTCACCTAAATAGGCGCAAACATACATTGTTCTGGCTCTGCCTTGAGGTTTACCCTTTGGCTTAGCGCCAGCATTATTTTAAAGATGGTAAGTCTGTGCGTCTGATGCGCAGAAAGAAGCAGAAATAACTGATAATAAAGTTGTTAAATAATTCTGTATGTCTTCCTCTTATTAGTCTTGCGGTGGTTATTATTAAATTATTCCGCCATTATAACTGCTCCGCGCGAACGTAACTGTTTGCCTGTTGCTGCTGAAATGCTATCTCTGGCGGAACGGACCAAGGCTGTGCGAGATCGGCTGATGATACGGATGAAAGAAGATGAATGGATTTATTTCAGGTAAAGAAGTTGAAAAAATTTGTCTAAACACTAAAAAATTGCGTAAACCGTATTTAGAGTCAATCATAATAATTGACTGAGCGTAGCGAAGTCCCGTTTTAACTCGACCGTATTGCATTTTGTGTGTACATTTGTTTGAACGTTCCGTTTCCGTTTCAAGATGGCTGCCGTTTTAGTGTTGCAGTATGGAATCAAGTGCGAAATGGACTTTTATTTAGGCTCTATATTCGTTTTTTTCTCAATATTATGGTACCTACCTGCCTGAAGAAAGTTTGAAAAAAGAATTATTGTCATTGGATATTTAAGTTTCTTTTTCACAAATTGTATATTTTCTTTTTTGAGATTTTGTTATAGTTACGTAAAATATTTATGGTTTATAATTAAACAATTAGCTAGTAAGAATTAAGGTATTTGACTTCTTCTTTTGTATGATGGGAGGTCATAGGAAAAAAAATCTAGGTCTGTCAATCCAAGCAGTGTTAAAGACTTTGCTCTCATAAAGCTAGATTTGGCTCTAAATCGAGGCTGTCAGCTCCTAAAAAAGTGGTTTAGCTTCTTACCTCGTTTTTCAGATAATCTAACCCATTTTTATGAAAAAACTCTCTAAAGCTAGAACCCTCTCCCCAATTAATCCCACTGGGGTATGAATGTGTTTGAATGACCATATGTTTGGTGGACACATCACCGAATATGACTAGACCCTCTGGAGTCAGTTGTACTATGGCCCGGTATATCAGTAATTAACAGTAATGGTATCAATAAGCTTATCTAGCCATTTCCTACCAGAGAGCAACTTGACATCAATATCTCCCTTAGCAATCATACATAGCAAGTGATATACCGGCCTATGCAATACTTTTTGATAAATTACTAAAATTTTGCTGTAAATAGTTGAAAAAAATTCTCCAGAACCAATTGGTTTCGTAGTCCATCTGTCCGAGTTCCAATTTTGAATTTGATTTAAAACACAATAAGCGACTTCCGTGGGATTCTTAATTCCTCGGATCACGAATATTATTTTTCTGAAATTATACGCAGTTTTAATTTGGATTTCGGGGATTATTCGTACGTTTATATTTATGTACAAAAAAGCCGTCAACAACAAAATTTATAGGATCTTTTCACCAAGCATACAAAGCAGTAAGATATTGTCAGTAGTAGATATTAACAAAAGGCCCGAGGAAGACATGGCACGATCAAGTGAACCAAATACTTGAGTCGGGCGTTTTAAAGAGTCAGAATAACTGAAGAGTATGTATGAGACGATGCATGAGTGTGAACGATGCAAGTAGTGAGTGCCAACACTGTGTGGTTTGGCAGACTGTCCTCTTTGCCTACCCCTGCGAGAAAATGGCGTGATGGTTAGTTTGTTAATTATAAACAAGTTACCTGTAATCAACTATGAGTAAGAAGAGAACACTAGAATAACACATGCATAGCATATGTTTGAGCTCCTATGATATTGCAGCGCTCCCAAATGGGACGCTTCTAACTCACATAACTTTGGAATGACTGAATCGTAAGTAAATCTTAGTAAATTACACGCATTTTGCTTTGAGAAAAGTAGATACTAGTAAAATACACGCATTTTGCGTGTATCGTATTTCGGAAAGTAGGTACTAGTATATTACACGCATGTTGTATTAGGAAAAGTAGGTACTATTAAATTACACGCATATTGTATTAGGAAAAGTAGGTACTAGTAAATTAAACGCATCTTGTACTAGGAAAAGTCGTCACTAGTAAATTACACGTACATTGTATTAGAAGTAGAAACTAGTAAATCTTTAACAATGATTTTTAATATCTTTTGATTGAACTACTTAGTGTCCAATGAACTTTTACCCGAGTTACTTCATTTGGTAGCGTTATAACATACATAGTATTCTTTATTTTCACAGATACTTATGTATTCAACGGTAAATCGAATAATAATCAACGATAATAGGTAAATAATGTGTTCATTATAACATCACTAAAAAATTCTAACTTTTTATGATAATAACCCACTACCTGCTTTTGAAGAATTCACAGATTCTCAATATTTACAAATTTTGTATTTTATGATTTATGGTTTTTAATTATGTTTATTGCTTATTTACATTATCTTTCAAAATACACACACTGGCAACTGGAAAGCTTCAATGCCTAAAAAGGTTTTTACTGATCATAGTCATATTAAAATAACGGACAAAGAAGCCGTTTTGATGACATGGGAAGTCAAGAAGTTCCGGGTATCTTTTTGGCTGAAAACTTTGGTATTTTATTTGTGGAAAATGATTCTCCGATGTTATTTTATTTCATATGACCAGGACATCAAAAAGAGTTAAAAGTCTCCTACCGTTTTTATTTTCATTATATTTTGTCATTATTTCGAAGTATACTATAATTGCCCAACATAGCATGACAAGAGGTATGACCTTGCTAAATGCCCTACCAGCGGATATAGATGTGTTTAATATCACTATACCATGTTTAAAAAAAAATATGAACATGTATTGTTAGTTTTAATAAAATTGTACCATAATTGGACTTACCTGTCTGTCGTACAATAAAAAAAAATAAAAATAAAAAATAAAAAAATAATAAAAAAATTAAAAAATAATAATAATATAAAGATTCCTGTAATCTTATATTATGCTCTTCTGTATTTATTTAGATAACGGGACAACTCAGGACCGTGGAAATTCTACCCATTTTACACATACGCTGACATATATATATGAATTTCTCCGAAATTGGATGACATTGCAGCAGTTAATATACGAAATAAATGTCGGTCCTACTCAACCACGATTCTGTGCAGTTGTTAGCGCGGATGACTCTCCTTGGAGAGGAGGGTTCAATCCTCAGTAAAAACCTTTTTTTTTAAATTGTGTAACTAAGAAATGGTGCAACTAGGTCGAAAATTGAACATGGATGTATTATAATTTTTTTTAAACTTTAGGTTTTACGGGTTAAGGCGATGCACTATGTCGTTTTATATATGTCGATGCAATATTTTAAATTGAGCCGCTATCAATAACAACGTTGGCGATAAGGTTTAAATTCCCACTTAACACCATCCGCCTGTTTTGATTTATGCAAGAAAAAAACATGGCCAAAAAGTGCCTTTTATTTTATTTTGTGGATGTTCATGCATAAATATTTAATTTTTTTTCGATCATTTTATAAATAACTTAATTTTCCACACTATACAATAAAATCATAACCGAAAATGGGTTCGTAAGTAGGAGATTTTGAACATCAAAGCAGTTTTCATAGGCCTTATACATTATTTTTTTTCTGGGCTTATAAAAAGACTTATCTAAAAAATACTCGATTATTTCAAAGGCCAAGATGTATTCTACTCGTAGTATTTAATTAAAGCATCTGAAACATTTAAGGCGACCAAATTTTCATATCAAATACACATGATTTTGCATTACTACGTATGGCATCGCCTTAATATTTTTATTAACCCGAAAAAATTAATATGAACAGAACTTCTGTGTAAGTTATTCCCAAGGGTCATTCATTTCACGACAGGAACAAGTGAATATATTTATTTAAGACTTTAGATTTTAGAATAATACATTAATTTGAGAATATTGAAACTGTGATATTTAAAGCTATAGTGCAACGAATATACGTAAATATTATTCAAAGCAATCAATTTAAATTTTGAAAGGGATATTATTTTGATTGTTACAATAAATTCATGGTATCACGCTGTCAAAATTTGATTGAATTCTTCAATATATTTTTTCGTCTTATCAATTCAGGACTTATCCTGGATTTGCATTCTGATAATAAATTATTCGTTGCGGAGATTTCCCAGGGGACAAATTCCATAATCATTCTATGTTGCTACATACAATCGGTATATTAGATAATATAGTCGCTTCTCCTACAGCATTGACTATGTGCATTATTAGTATATAGGTATACATATATCGTATCGTTAAAGAGTAAAACTAGTTGTTCTGTCGTCAGAATATTTCGCGTCCAAAAAAGCATGTTTCTAATTTTCTTTTGTTTAATAAATCAATATCATTTAAGATTCGTAAGTTCGTATTATATGTTATTTTTTTTTCAAATAAAGAATTATAAAATGTGTCTAAAGAAACGACACTATCTCAACGACAATACCATAATATTGTAAAAATGCGAATGATAAAGTACGATTTCAGATTTGAAAAAATCAACCCATAAATATATTTTTTTTATTTTACTATAAATCAACTATTTTTATTAATATAAAAATAGTTGATTATATTTAATATATATACAGGGTGTATCGGCACGTACCCGACAAACTTTAACCAGCTATTCCTTAGCACATTTGGAGTAAAAAATGTTATGGGCACTTTGCTGTCCGGTAACATTTTTTTTTAATAAAAAAATTATTATTTAAATTATCACCACATGACACCAATGTTTTATCCTTTGTCAAAGTTTGAAAACCCGTCTGGCAATATTTTGTTCGAGTTTCGTTGAATAATGTACGTACGTACCTACATTGGCGCGTTTTTACAATCACAACGAAATGGCACGGCACCAGTCTCATTTTTAACTATTATTATTTAGTGTGTACGAAAGAGCGAGGACACTTTTTGACACACTTGCTAATAACAGCTGTTGAACACGAGAAACAATGCAAATGACAGTGACGGAGTGTGGATTTTTTTTATTTATTTTTTGTTTTTAATGGAAAAAAAATGTTACCGGACAGCAAAGCCCCCATTACATTTTTTACTCCAAATGTGCTGAGGAATAGCTGGTTAAAGTTTGTCGGGTACTTGCCGATACACCCTGTATATATATATATATTTTATTTTTTTTACTCACATTAAACCTTCCTCCCCTGGACGGTACAGAGATTTATTTCTATGCTAACTGTTGTAAGTTTTTATAATGTCATCCGTGATGTGTGCGTGCGTGAGTGCCCCCAAAATGATAGAATGCATTGTCATCGACAACGAGTGCCGAGTTTTAGCTCGATCGGTTGTCGGGAAATGGGTTAATTTCCACTTCAATCATTCATTCAATTATTAATTCATTCAATAACAAAACAAAAGTGAAATTCATGTTAACGATGTATTTAAAAATAATCTTTCCTGAACCATTAAAACAGCCACTAAAATTGAAAACCGTAGAACCATTGAAATTGCAAAACGGTCAGTTTTTTTTGCGACACGTAAATTGTGTGTTCATTTATGACACTTTTTATGTGCGTTCTCCAGATCGCATCTAGTAGTATTATGAAGCGGGAGAAAATGATGATGGAGAAAAGGGAGGTTCCAGGCTATTCAGACCTAGTTAATAAACAAAGCTAATGCAATTTCAAGCAGCGGGTGGTCTCTAAAAAGTATAAAACAGAGAGTATTTTCTACCCCGTCCTCCGAATCTACGCCTGCAAAACGAAATTATTTTCAATTACTTTGTTTTACTGGATATGAAAACCCACGTAAATGTTTTTTTTGCGTTGTATGAGTTTTGAACTCGCGACCTTTTGGTCCAGAGCCATGAATATTGACTCTGCTGCGGATGTCGTTTTTCACCATACAGCAATACAAATTTAATGCGATCACGCACTCACGGTTTACATGCCACATAACCTTTTGATATCGCACATATTCAATTTGAATGCTCATCTGTGTTCTCGCACGATTTCTGAATGTTGCTTTCAGTTATTAATAATATATTTTTCCACAAGTGACAAAACAGAACTGTGACAAAACAAAACAGCGACAAATCAGAATAGTGACAAAACGGAACAATGTAATGACAAAACAGAACAGTGACACAACAGAACAGTGACAAAACAGAATAGTAACAAAACGGAACAGTGATAAAACCGAAGTTACACATCAGAACAGTGTCAAAACAGAACATTGACATAACATAACAGCGTCAAAACAGAACAGTGACAAAACAAAACAGCGACAAATCAGAATAGTGACAAAACGGAACAATGACAAAACAGAACAGTGAAAAAACAGAACAATGACAAAACAGAATAGTTACAAAACAGATCAATAACAAAACAGAACAATGACAAAACAGAACAGTGACAAAACAGAACAGTAACAAAACGGAACAATGACTAAACATAACAGCGTCAAAACAGAACAGTGACAAAATAGTACATTGGAGGTAAGTAAAAATAAAAACGAACAAACAAACAACACTGTTACTGGTTTATTCCATTTTTATCATTCAGTTTAATTTGGTTTTTTTATTACGGTTTATATGTGTTATTTTTTATATTTTGTTTCTACATTTATTATTCTTGTTATTAAATTTGAATACAACCCCTATACGATTACCGTATACATATGTTATAAATGTAATATAAGTATGCTTGTTAGTCCAGAGAACATAAATAAATTGTATTTTAAGATTAATATTTAAAAAAAGTAAATTAAAAACATAAAAAAACAATCCTAACATAACCTGTAATTTTACATGTCCTGATTTATCCAGTTACCTTATTATGTATCTTTATCTAGTGGGTAGGGTAGGGTAGGCAGATAGTTACATATACCTGTCACATGGTACTGCATCGCTGATTCTGAAAAAGGTCTGTTGAAAGTTTAAAGTTTCGCACATAGTCAGTTTTGCAGACGACGCGAAGATTGTTCGTGTATCATATTTTAACTTAATTCTGCGTCGTAATCCTTTTGTAAATTAGATCAGAAAACTTGGATTTAATTTCCATTACCCTTCCCTATTAATTGCTTTATTGCTTTTAATGTTTGTTTTAATGCCATTAAAATTTGGTCTTAATATTGCATTATTGATGTCTAACACTCGAAGAATAATAATGAGCACATTATTTTGATGTTTTTTGAGACTTTACTAATACTTTGCAAATGAATTTATTATTTAACATTTTTGTTGTTTGTTTTTGGGGTGTTATGCCGTGTTGCGCTAACTCCTTCTTTAGCCGACGTTTCATCATCAGGGCGGATCTACCGGATCTGCCCTGATGATGGACACTGCAACGCTGTCCGAAACGTCGGCTAAAGAAGGAGTTAGCGCAACACGGCATAACACCCCAAAAACAAACAACAAAAATGCTTTTGGCCGTGAAAATCTAAAAAACTTACCTTATTATTTAACAGTTTCTTTGGCGTCTCTTTCTTATATTTGTACTTATTGACTGAGAGTAGAGAAGTTCTGTTTTAAATCGACCATTTGGCATAACGTTTGTCTGTAAATTTGTTTGCTACGTTCCGGTTCCTGATGTTTGCCTTGTTGGATACTTACTTTTCATCCCGCCAGAGTTCGCTAGATCGTGGTTCCTGCTACGAGTTGCCAAAAAATCGTAATAATCAATGTTACGGTACCTACCGACGACCTAGCATAAATAAACCACTCATTAGATCGATATCTTCGGGCTTTTTGTATGAAACAAATTCTTTAAAAAAAACCATAGATATGCCAATATATAGACAGTATAATTCTCATTCGGAGCCTACTTATTATACCATTCACCACCATTGTTGAATATAGAAAGGTAACAATATGACGTCTCAGTATTCACGGTTCCAACCTAGTGACAAATTGTACAATTCTTATTTTGAAATTAAAACAATGTAACATAAAATATGTGATTTATATTTAACTAGGTAGGTATTTAAGTATCTACTTACAAATCTTATGATTTTAGATAATGTTTTGGTTTTTTTTTTGAATAATGGAAAATTAGAATCATTTTGAACGCGAGTTTTACTTACTTTTCACAGAATTATTACAAGTAAGTTATATTCGCTTCCAAAATATCCACTTCTGCCTACTAATATTCCCCCAACTGTGCAGATAGCTAGTGCGTACGTACTATTTATTTGTTGTGATATTTTCCATTGTTATGATGTTAGCCTACCTACGTAACAACTGATTGTTTATTTTAGTGGTTTCTTAGTCACTTCTACGTTAATACCGCTAGTTGAGTCGATATCCCATTCAACATGCGGCCACAGGTCGACACCTTGGTTTGACAAGGTTCTAAATTACATTTTTTCCAATCCTGTTTTTAACCGGATTGAGAATATTTTGACACTATATGGTCGGGCATTTTACCGCCAAATCACGGCGTAGCGCGGAAGTTTTTTTTTTAATTTTAGCTCCAAAATTAGACTTTCAGCAAAATATTCATATCTTATGATCTATTTGATATTTTTCGATGAAACTTTCAGTGTTTCACTTTAAAAAGATTTCTCTCTTTATTTACTTAGCAATGTATGTTTAATTCCTTTTTTATGAACAAAAACATTCTACTTTCTTGGGAATCATAAAAAAAACAGTACATATTTCACAATCGAAATAACTTTAACCATACAAAATTACAAGATTATTTAGTAATTTTCAATACAAATAAAAAAAACGTTAACCTAATAGTGCTTCAATGTGTGATAGCGTTCGAAACACTTTCCTTTATGCAGGGGCACAATGCAAAACTTGCACATGTATCGCGTTTCGCTGCGTAGTTTGTGAGCGGAACATACGCGACAGCGATTTTATTTTTTGTTGTGTTTCAAACTCTTTGTATTGACCGGTAGATAGATCGGGTACCGCCGACAATAGAAAACACATGACCCCGCACCCATTTAGAACCCCTTGTTTACAAATTTCCCGCTCCTTACCGCTTTGCGCAACAAAACGAGTAAACTCGTCTCCCGCGTCTTACTGTAAAAAGGCGTATGACGAGTTTTCTCGTTTCCCGCAAAGAATGTGTTAATCAATTAACAATATTCAATATTATTAATTTTTCCTCAAAATATGCGTCGTATTTAAACATTTTCATTATATTTACATAATTTCAATCTCAAAATCATTAATTGGCAAGTAGAATTGGCCAAGTCATCTTTTGCAAACATCGACACCTCGTATATAAGAACAAGATAAAGTGAAGTTAGAACCCTGTCCTACCAAAGTGACCAGGTGGCAGGAGTCCAACTTTAGCAGCGGGATTACACTAGCAACTGACGATTGATGTTTATTTTGGCATGATTCCAAATGAACTTCTGCTGAGTGAATCAGTTATAAAATCGATATAGACTAGCATTTATTGTAGAAACATTAAGTTTACCAAAATTAAGCACGTCTTCGAAACGAAGTATCTGCCTTTCCGTATCTTTCAAATTTACAAGAGAACCCTTCAATTCACAGGGTACTTTACTTTTCGTTTTTAATACAGTGGTGGTTTTATCGATTCGCTAATAAACATTTTGTTCTTTGCCACACTGAATATATAGGAACACTACGAATACTATCCATTTGATGAAACAAACAACTTTCAACACTGTTGACACAATCCAAACATAGAAAAAAGTTCGTTTTCTTCACATTTCTTCACCAAAAAACTTGACATTACTAGTTAAAAAATATGCCATGCAGCTATTTCGCATTGTATATGGTTTTTGGATTTTAACCAGAGTTTTTTTTAAGTATATTTGATTATTTTTTTTGGTAAACTAATGTTTAAGACAAGATTTTTTATGCATAGCACAAAGGGTAACAAATATTTTTATAAGCAATAATTATTAGCCTGAAACACTCATCCACTAACAAGCAGTAATTGTTGAATGAAACACTAGTATATATTGAATTATTTCGCGGATAAGAGATAAGCCGCCATAGCTCAGTGGTCAGAGCTGTCCACCGGAAATCGAAAGGACACGGGTTCAAGTCCCGTTGGCGTCATGTATCTTTTATCAAGAGATTTTTCAATGTGGAGGAGTGTTTCAGGCTAATAATTATTGCTTATAAAAATATGTATATTTGAAGTTAAAAACGTAGATGTCATTTTGCTTTAAAACAAAGAAAAAAAATATTTTTCATCACACGTCGTCACTGGAGAGTTGGTTACATACAGCCTAGCGAGTGCAATGAAACGCACTCAGGTTCGTTCCAGCAGCTCCGTAACTGACGAGACAGAGCGCGTATCGCTCCGACTCATTCCAGCTGAACGGTAACAGATGATATTTACACAGATTATGGCGTTAGTTTTTGTGGTATTGAATAAAATATTTTTGAATCGGGCGGATAGAGTTTTAGTCAATTTGAAATAATTATCTTTTAAAAATTAAATTTCACCACGCGGTTGTTCAAACTTTGAGAATTAATCCCGGGCTTAGCGCCCCTTTTTGGGGGCAAAACACTGTTTTTTTAAACACACTACCGAGGATGGTAATTAAAAGAGAAGCACAATAATAGAACTTAGAATTTTTCTAGTTTTCACGACGATTTTTCGAAATACAAATAACCGGCACAGACCACTGGGGAAAACGTGACTGCTCTAAGATAGAGCTTAAACTGAATCTGAAGATTAGAGGACAAGACAATGAACAGAACACACAATGATATTCATTGTCCTAGAAATAGAAATAAGACAATTTAATTACATTGTCCTAGAAAAAGACGGGAAGGCTACGATTGTCTACTCGTATCTCCGCAGGACACTGTCTTACCACAACCACTGCGCCCGGCCACATCGTCCGTGTGTAAACACGAAAACAGTAGGTCATTAGCCAAATCAATACACCTAGATATAAAAGACCTAATGCTACGTCCAGATCCTTGCGACAAGCTGCTTGTCGCAAGCTCAGGCAAGCTCTGGCAAGCGAATGGCTGGCGACCCCACACTTGCAAGCGCGCCAGTACATTTGCACTATTCGCAGCGCCCAAAGATGGCGGACGTCGAAGCAGCTGTTATCAGCTGTCATTTTTGCGCTAACCTATTTCTATTTTAAAGCGAAACAAAACGAAAGAAAGCGAAGAATTCGAAAGAGAAGATGGTGGATGATTAAAATCCATAGAAAGCGTACCAAATAATTCATTTAATATTCTAATTTTTGTTTATTAGTCCGTAAGTTGTACCAACGTGTGGATGCCACGCCAGCGTTTGCCGCAAGCGCTTGCCGCTTGGGCCAAAATATCCGACCTCGATCGGATCGGCGGCAAGCTCTCGCAAGCTCTTGCAAGCCTACGCAAGCCAAGCCACACGCGCGGCACCAGACGCTGGGACTTGTGGACGCTTGCAGAGGCTTGCCACGTATTTGGACGCGGCTTAAGGGTACGTATACATTTGCGTACCGGAACGCGAACCATACCACGAATTACGGGAAAGGAACGAATCAACTGCAAGCTGGGTTTCGCACCATTTGCGGTTGCTTCGTTTCTTACCAATAAGTTCGGCAGTTCGGCTCGCAGGTATATACGTAGCATAATATTTTTCTCGAACGTCGTTGGGTTTCCATTTGAAACAATGGTCAAACTGTTGTATTGACACATTGTCCTGTCCTGTGCGGTCGAGATTGTTTACGAAGCTAGGATAAGACAACATTGTATTGTCAGTGTGTGAACTCGGCATTAGGATGTCTGTACGTGCTATTACATTGTTATAAATTAATTTTAATCCTTGTATACCTATACCTATAACTTATTACTTTTACCAACAAATCTACATCTTACGCTTTTCTAAATACGTGCATGCGCAGCAAGTAGTCTTTGAAAGTGAACTTAGATATTCTATTCTCCGATAGATTAATGATTAAGGGCGCTCTCTCAAGTCTAAAACAAAACTTCAAAGCACTATTATTAGCTCCGTGCCCTACTGATCGAAGTTTCTTTGAACTGGTTTGCTAATTATACTTATAATTATGTAGATAATTAACATTTTTGTGGTATTGGATAAGGTTGCAAAATTAATAAGCCGACGTGACTCAGTGGTCCAGAGCACCTGACCGGACATCAGAAGGTGCCGGTTCAATTCCCGTCGGCGGCATTTATTTTTTCTCTGGAAATATTTTCAATTTGTAATGATATTTCAGGCGACTAATTATTGCTTATACTAATTTGTTTTCAATATTGTATATCACATAAGTAAATATATAAATTTTCTCAGTGGTAAGAGATGTCTCTAGTATAAAGGTTCGCCCCTCTAGTGTAACAGCAACGTGAGTTAACCCTTTCAACCCCAGTGTTAATTCAAATTAACACGAACTTTGTGAATTTTTTTACCGTAACTGTAGCGATTTAGAAAAGCCACGTTTTCGTTTTCTTATAGTTTGTAGTCTTTTCTGTGGCGTCTATTTTTTCCGCTCGGTTTAAATCCTTATTCCCGCCACAACAACGATAAATATTTTGACATCTGCTGATTGTGAGTTTCATCGAATTTCTGCCGTCATTGATCACTTAATTTAAGGTGAGATATCAATATTTTATACTCGAATTATAAATATTTTAACGCATTAAGATGTGTTCTATAATAATAACATCAGTTCAATTCACTGATCACAGTCATTTCCCAGAATATTGTAAATGAATTTCAATGTTCATTAAAATTAACACTGGTAGTGACGGACATGTTTTCAACTAGTATGGCGAATTTTTTAAGAGATTATTTTTTTATTTATGAATGAATTTTAGTTAAAATGTTATTTGTTTGTACCTTAGAGATTATCACTACATTGTCAATTAGCATTTTTGACATGAAACAGTTATTTGTATTACTTTTGTGTTATGTTTATTTTACGTTACTATTTAAAAAATACCCTCTGACGCCCAATGTTAATCCAATTAATCTAAAAAAACAAAAATTAAATGCCAAATTTTCAAATAATTTTCTGAGGTATTATCAAGCATTACATATTTTATATGTGTGGAAACAATAATGCGGGTGTGAAAGGGTTAAGAGTTTGGTTTCTTGCAAACAGAGAGATTTCGAGAGCACAACAGAGAGGCCATTGACCTCCACGCAGTCCTACACACTCCTTCTCGATTATAAGAGTTTCCAGTCTAAATAAAGAAAGTGTTTTGTAGTCAAGAAGGCGAATATTATTAAATTTATCAAGAAACATTCACAACAATACCTAAATATGTATATTGAGTAGGAGCTTCTAATTAAATTCTGCTCTTCAAACATCAATAAATAATATGCCATAAAACTTGAAAAACCATCCGATATCAGCGACTCACAAAGCGCATTATGCAATAACATAGCTATTTACTTGCAGACTACTTCAGAGGTTATTATAATTTGACTGATTGAAAGCGCAGATGCCTGCATTTTAAAATGTATGGAAGTCTTAAGCGGTAAGTACAGCAGGCAGCCGTACTTTGGGCATGAATAATCACAGGTCTGCAACGTTTTTTTTCTTTGAAATAAGAGGTAATTCCCATGTATTTTTGGTTGCTGAATTCGGGAAAATTATCAAAAAAATTCCATCACGTAAGGTTTTTCCGCAAAACGCAAAATACTGTGGGATTGCCTATCTTAAGTCGCAAAACGGGGTTTATTGCCGAAATATATATTTTTTATTATTTACAACTTATTATAAGATAATATTAAGTTTTATAGACTGAAACAAAACATTTAGTAACTCATAACGATAAAATTAGTCAGCTTTGAATCATATATATTGGGAGAGAGCCTCGAAACTACAGCGATGACTGCTACTTTTGTTCGTGCAATGTGCAAGGTTATAGTACCAAAAAAAAAAAAAACAATTTGCTACCCAAACATGGATTCAGCACTCCGCCCAGTCCCTCACGGACCTGGCATTCCTACACCACAAGAACCCCAAAGCCTGGACGATTTGCCATCATCAGAAAGTGAATCAGAAGAAAGTTCTAGTGACGAGTTTCAAGTAGGCGACTCCAGTGGACCTCAACAATTTTCTCAAGCTGAATTAAATGACCTGATCCGAGATTTAAAATCTTGGTGCAGTTAGTGAAGAGCAAGGTGAGAAGTTTCACCAAGATATCAAGGAAATGGAGAGAAGGTATCAAGGTCGATGGGATACAAATATGATGGGCGACTACTGCTGGATGCTGCATAGGGAAAATATAACGTCCCACAAACTAAAAAGCACAAAACGAAGCTTCCAAACTAAAAAAGCATATTTTATAAAGATTTATAATTGCATATGATGTAAATAAAATATATTATGACTTAAAATTAATTAAATTTATATAATTTTATGATTTTTTTCTTTTGAACATTCCTTACAGAAGTAGTGTAAGGCGGGTTTTGCCTATATTTTAATTTCCACTTTGCGGAAAATCCTTACGTGATGGGTCAAAATGGATGGCATTCTCGAATTCAGCATTCCGAAATACATATAATTCAACCATTACCATTTAAAAAAAATTCAAAAATGTCAATTTGCAGACCTGTGAATTGTTGCTAGACGCAGATTCTTTTCTCGAGTCTCAATGTATATGAAGGTACCAGGAGATATTATTGTAGCAGATTCTAAGTTTTTTTAAATTAACTCTATTAGGCTTTGAGGGAAATAATTTCCCTCAGGATTTATGCCATCTTTAGGGATGCTGTGTGTTGGGTGTTTTTGAGGAGAGGAAGGACTGAACATGAGTCTTGAAGAGATCCGTGTTGTAGGAGGACATATAGAAGCCGGCAAATTTGGCATATTATTGGACGTCAGAGGGTATTTTTTAAATAGTAAGGTAAAATAAACATAACAAAAAAGTAATACAAATAACTGTTTCATGTCAAAAATGCACATTTACAATGTAGTGATAATCTCTGAGGTTTGAAACAAATAAAATTTTAACTAAAATTCATTTAGAAATAAAGAAATAATCTAGGATAAAAATCTTTAAAAATTCGCCATACTAGTCGAAAATATGTCCGTCACTACCAGTGTTAATTTGAATGAACATTTAAATTCATTTACGATAAACTGGCAAATGACTGTGAACAGTGAATTGAACTGATGTTATTATTATAGAACACATCTTTATGCATTAAAATATTTGTAATTCGAATAGAATATATTGATACCTCACCTTAAATGAAGTATTCAATGACGGCAGAAATTCGATGAAACTCACAATTAGCAAATATCAAAATATTTATCGTTTTTGTGGTGGGAATAGGATTTAAACCGAGCGGAAAAAATAGACACCACAGAAAAGATTACAAGCTATAAGAAAAGAAAAACATGGCATTTCTAAATCGCTACCATTACGGTAAAAAAACAGCTCGTGTTAATTTGAATTAACACTGGGGATGAGTTAATATGGTTAAGAGCATAGACATATGAATATTAGTAGACCTGCCCTAAGTGATTAAAAGCGTATTATCCCCACTCCCCATACCGGTTCCATTGGAGCCGGCTGTGCTCGTGTATGGCCTCAAGTGAAATTTGAAAACGTGACGTCATCATTCTTGTGCGAACTATGGTCGAGGCATCATCGGTTCATTTTACGAAATAACACGACAAAATGTTGACTTGTACTACGAAAACTTGTAAAAATAGATTTGAAAAAGAGAATAAACCCAATTGTCGTATTACATTCCATATATAAGCATTATTTTACTTTATTTTAAGCATATTCACATCGTATAATATAGATCAGTTTTAGAAACATATACTATCACATCGAGAAACGTCTGGACGCGAAACACAAGCTGGTTGGTTGCTGGGAAGTAAATTATGAACATTTATAAAAGTGTCTTAACTAAACGAAATATTCGACTCTGAAAATAGAACCGAATTTTTTTGCCGAATTTGGACTTCGCAAATTTGTTCATAACGTGGCGAGTAATTTGCGCTCCCATGTAAAAATGTCTATTCATTCAAAATCAGATTTTACTTTTAAGAAGTAAATGGTGATATTATAATGCGAGATGCCTATTTACTGTCAGATTGATTTATTGACGAATCACAGTCAGCCTTACTCCCTTCGTTCTTCAACAGTTGATTTTACCCCTCGCCATTATCTTCTCGTCTATTAATTCCTATGTCTGTGGTTAAGAGTGTTTTTTTCAAGTATTTTATACAGAGGTGACTGCTAAATTCAATGGAAGACGCACTTGCGATTTCTACATTTCAGCTGTTGTGTAGGTACTATTAAAGCATCTGCGATTATATTATTGCATTAATTTGTATTTTTTGCATGAACAATGCCCCAAGGGCACTTTGCGATTAAACTGTAATAGCTCAAATGCACCTGCCGATAAAAATAGACAGATATATTAAACAAAGCATGAAAAACCCAAATATCCGATTGCTCCATTAAATCTCTCACGTAAATTAGATGTTTCTTTTGCGAATGTTATTAAAATTAAATACTGCAACGAAAAGCAACACCTCGCAAGCTAAAGAACACTCAAACAAAAGCAAAACACATATGTGGTCAAGAATCGATTATCTTATTATGTGTTAGAACTTTTTTATGAGACGGTCATTTTTAACTTAACTAGAATGTTTCCATATTTTTTTCATCCAATACTAAACTTCTAAAACAAGCTTAAGTGCACTCACAAAAAATTTAAAATTATCTGTATGATTTAAAATATATTATCTTATTATGTGGTGGTGTTTTTTGTGAGGTTGTCATTTTTTCCTTGCCCTTTTAGCGTAGTTTTGGTACGTGTTGTTATGATCTGTTGAACATGGTACAGCACCTGTTGAACATGGTGCATTCAAATGATTGCACGAATCGGAAATGGCCTTAAAATGCAGTAACCTTTCCTGGCCCCGGGCTAGATGCCCACAGGATTGGAGTGGTGCATGCTGCATGCAATTTATACACACGTGTATATTATGCACAGATTTGCATTTGCATGCGTACAGGTTGCTGTATTTACCAGTATTCCTGTGAGCAGATCTCGCTTCCAAAAAATGTTTATATTTTTCTATTATTCAAAAAATCGAAACTGAAATTTCCCTAATTAGTTATAAAAATAGTCTAAAATAAAGTCTGTTTGTGAGCTCAGTTCTTCTAAACTACGCAACGTATTTTGATAGAGTTTTCACTATCATTTAGAAAATTTCTTCTGGAAGGTTTACATTATAATACATGCATATTGTATTTATAGAAAGTAGAGAAATGTCGATGTTTTATGATCAAGTCGTAAAAATATATTTTCGGGCACTACATTGCTGATGTTGGCTAAACCTCATGAGATACATCAAAATAATGTAGTACGAAATTGTATACCTTAAAAAGGCCTACAGCAAAGTCCGCCATGGTCTATGTCCTATCTCCAAAGGATAACCCCCAGCAAAACCGGGTACACGTCAGCTAGTTATCAAAAATATTTAATAATCTAATTTTAAATTTTAAATACGGAAATTTAAAATTTGTCCAAAGAAACGTCACCATCTCAATGACAATACTTTTTCAAACATTCTTCATGCCTGTGTATTTGGTACCATAATATTGATTATTTCGATTTGAAAGCTCCGAAGTACGGATCCACGCTGATACGAACTTTGGCGGGATAGTTATTATTTTTTTTTAAAGACTTGTATATGCTCGGATTTACTAATTTATTAATTTAATTATTATTTATTTTTGTCTGTTTGAAAATGCGAAACGGTCAATACGGGGTTTCGTCTAATTTTTTGGCACATGAGTGAAGATTTTACAGCACTACAATAAACCGAGTGCTGTAAAATCCTGCACTGAAAAATAAGTTTACTTTTGTAAGGTAAAAGTCTGCAGCGCAGTTTAGTGTGGAACATTTCTTCGCAGGGTCTAACATCATTTTGTTAAGGCGATGCCATACGTAGTAATGCAAAATCATGTGTTTATGGTTTGAAAATTTGGTCGCCTAGAAATGTTTCAGATGCTTTTATTAAATACTGCAAGTAAAATACATCCTGGCCTTTGAAATAATCGAGTATTTTTTAGATACGTCTTTTTATAAGCCCAGAAAAAAATTATGTACAAGGCCTATGAAAACTGTTTGAAAGTACAAAATCTCCTACTTACGAACCCATTTTCGGTTATGATTTTATTGTATAATGTGGAAAATTAAGTTATTTATAAAATGATCTAAAAAAAAAAAATATTTATGCCTGAACATCCACAAAATAAAATAAAAGGCACTTTTTGGCCATGTTTTTTTCTTGCATAAATCAAAACAGGCGGATGGTGTTAAGCGGGAATATAAACCTTATCGCCATCTGCGTTAGGGTTGTTATTGATAGCGGCTCAATTTAAAATATTACACGACGTAGTGCATCGCCTTAATGTTAATTGCTCACCGACCCGTGGGACGACGGGCTTATTAGATGATTGTGTTGATCGAGTTCTAGATAATCTGAGTATCGCCCTGGTTCTAACTAACAGTTCTAAATAGCTAGGTTCTTCCCAACATTTCTCTTTCACATCTCTTACACTATTAGCTCCGAGCAGCAGTTCGGATTATTTTGAGGTATTCACAAAAAATTAAACCATCTTAGTAGAAAGATGGTCAGTTCTCAATGAAGTTTCTATCAAATCTCATCCGATTCGACTGGTTTATCATCTATTGTACGAAGGTAGTTCAAGAATACCCGTCAAATCCATTGCCATGTCTAGGTTTTGACATCCTTTGTTCACCGTCTATCTCGTCTTGTGATCTCCTCGGAGTTATCACCCCCTGGTACCTCCTTCTCCGATACAGAGCGCAGCCTCCCTTCTCTGACTAAATTGAAAATCATTTAGTCGAAGAAAGACAACCTGAACTTGAAGACTTCATAATAGATACACCAAGCTTTAGACAAAGTTCTAGTGTTCCCGTTGTGTGGGTCGTAAAAAAATAAAAACATTTGTTTTAAAATGTATTAACATATTTTTAGAATAATTAACTATTTTTCTAGTAATCATATTGCCCGGTTTCGCCAGCACGGAGAAAAATTAGTATTGCTGATTTATTAAAACCCTGTTCAAAATAATAAACTTTTAGTACATTCATAATAAATATTGGAACACGTGTTCATGCACGTAATGACTAAACGTTCCTAAGTCGCGATAGCACATTTGGGTGTTTTACTGAAAGTTTATTAGGAAACCTGTCAATTCATTCGTTAAAGGCCCGCAATTCTGTTTTTGTGATTTTTCTGATTTTAATAAATATTAAAAAATCTTTTTAATATAATAGTTTTCTCCGTGCATGTTTTATATTATATTGTTTACATTATTTGATCTTCCGTCACATTTCATTGAAAAGTTAATTGATGTTTGCAAGACAAAAAAAATCTGAAGCAAAGCTCTCTCAATCTCAAGAATATAATTAACAGTGTTTCGAAAATGTTTTTCGTTATTGGTCCTTTGAAAAATACTGAAAAAACCATTTTGTCGAATATAATTTTTTTTAATATTTGTATCATTTTTTGTAGAAAATTTCAAAGCTCCATATTTCATTAAGATAATGACAAATATAAGTCAAAAATATCTGTGCAAGTGACGCCAGAGCACACAATTACAGAGTTTTTGCTGCTTCAGATATCACACAAACTCTCAGCTTGATATTTCCTGTGTATGGAATCCGACAAAAAATTTAAATCAACTTTTTTTCATCAAATCAAATATATTTAAGCCTTTTTTATTCAAATGGATATATATTATAATACGTCCGTTGCTTGTTCAGGTATTGAGTGTATTATATGCAAGACATTGCCAACTACCAAAAACTGTTGGCAATGTCTTGCATATAATTCACTCAATACCTGAACAAGCAACGGACGTATTATAATATATTTCTATTTGAATAAAAAACAGGCTTCTACGCCACTGAAATTCATCCCTTGGCCATGCACTTGCTATCTCCACCCTCCCATAAAATATAAACCATCCCCTAAAATAATACCGCTCCCACCTGTAAGCCGTTGAGGGGTGTTCCCTGTCTACCTGAGGGATGATGTCAGCATCCCTCTTGCACCCCTGGGCAGATAAGACAGATCTCTTTACCGTATCTCTCTATGGCGTCTGGTTCAAATTTAATGTAAATAAAGACCCAAGACCCAAGTAGAAAAGGCAAAGATTTACAAAAACTGTAAAAACTGATTCTTTCTTGGATTACTGACGTAACAAAAAAACTAATGATAACATGTCCCTTCTTTTGTTTTTTGTATTTTTTTATAATACTAGCGCAGACCCGTGAAAAATCACGGGATGGTCATTGAGGCGCTATTGCGAAATTATCTCATCTAGTGTTAAAATGTGTTCAACTTTTAAAACGGGAGTTGCAGTGCACGGGGACCGAATCGGGTAGTTTCCGGTCGTTCGGTGTTAGTGCGTTGGAGGTCAAATTGGACTAATTTGAGGTAAAAAGTGTCCCATCAAAACATTGGGATAGTTCCAGTTTTTAAAGTGGTTTTCAACAATTTTCTGTTGAAGCTTAAATTAAAAGTTTGCTAGAATTCATTGAAACGATAAATAAAATTTTAAAAATGTGTGAACATGAATATCAATCAAGACAGAGCTTATGATTAACCGCTTTTTTCTTTGAAGTTTCTAGTTCAAAGCGACCATTTTCAGCTCACAACTCGTCAAATCAAAAGCTAAAGGAAGCCTAGCTACTTGCATGAAATTAGTACCACTTTCCCATCATTCAAACCTTTTTACTTGTATCGTAACGGATTCGGTAAAGGTTTTATCAAATTCAAAACAAGTTTTAAACCTTTTAGTACTTATTAATTGAAGCTCCAATACATAATCAATGGCGTGATGATGGATCTTATCGGGATGGTCATGATTTGGGTCGTGAGAACGGAAATCCTTTGGGAAGGAACCTCTTCGCAGCATCCCATTGATCCTTAATGATCGAGAAATAAGATCCTTACGGACTCATGTCAAAAATATACAAAAAAACTTCATATCGTTGTAAGAAAACTGCCGAATGCGTGGGAACCTTATGAAGGTTTTATCGGTTTCTTATTCGAAAACAACTTAGCCTTTCTTTACCTGCAGATAAATTGTGTAAAAACAGATTGTCACGCTACTGTGTAATTTATGTTAATTGATATGGGAACCGATCTTACCAGAAGTTGACAGTGCTGATTGTTGACATGTACGGGTACGTTTCTATTGTATGATAATATATTAAAAAAGTGAAAGTTGTAGTAGAACTGTAGCAATAATGAATATCTGAAGTTACAAAGGACCTAACGATGGCCTGTGAGATTTTAAGGAGTGCTGTGCAGAGTTAGATTTACTTATTTTTTGTTGTTGTTATTAAATGTCTATTATTAACCTACTTAATTTAGAAAAGCCATCCAGAAAGTAAGGTTACAAAGGCTCCTGAAGCCGTAGGATTTTTTGTTTCATAGTTGGTGCACCTGGCGTGTGGGGGGGATCCCAATGGCGAGTTCGTTTGGTCCCGCGTGTTTTTCGGCCATTTTGTTCAGTCACAGTAAATTCTTGCGATGGAGAATTCGTCCATGCGAGATCCGCGTGGATTTTTGGATCTTTTTACACAGGATGGAGAAGCTGTTTTAGACTTTATCGTCTCGGGAGATGAGACCTGGGTGTGTAACTACACCCCAGAATCGAAAAGACAATCACTTCAGTTCCGTCATTCATCTTCCCCAGCCACCAAAATGTTCAAGACGACCCATTAAGCCGGAAAAGTCATGGCGTCTATTTTTGGACCGTAAGAGTGTCCTTTCGGTGGATTTTATGCCTAAAAGGACTACCATTAATCCAGAGGATTACTGTAATACCATAAAATAACTCAGAAGAGACATTCAGAACCGCAGAAGGGGAATGCTGACCCGGGGAGTCATGACAACGCCAGGCCCCATACCGCGCGGGTTGAACAGGAGCTGCTGACATCGTTTGGATGGGATATTGGATTACGGATTACGATAAAAAATATTGTTGTATATTTGTGAGGTATCCTGCGAATTTCAATTATAAACAAGCATTTTTCAATCAATGTTGTAATCTTACTTTCTGGACGACCCTCGTATAATTTAATGTTTTACAAACTTATTTTAAAATAGACGGGCTGCAACAACAGCATTTCTTTCCCGTGATGACGTTATAATGAATACATGCATGTGGCATATGACCCCACACAGTTACACATGTTAAATAAATGTTAGCTCGACATATATAAGGTTAAATCAATTCATTTCAGAGAAAAATCTGAAAACTGACAATGGCTAGGGAATAAATAAAATAAAAAATTGTTGCCGAGTTATAATTGTCGGAGAGAAGTACCGAGTACTCGGTTCTGAAACTGTCAGGTTATTAACAATGTACAATATACAGAAGAATCGTCCATTATTTCCTGCTCATTCCAAGCCTTCTGGTTGTGTCATTCTTGACAATCAACTGGTGATGGGTTTACCTCAGAACATAACCCGCCAGGGATGGATCTCCAAAAATTTCAGATTGAAAATTTTTTTTTAAATTTACTTTTAGAATAGATTAGTAAAAAAAATTTCATATTTCTAACTTGAGTGCCCGTTAAGGAAATTCATTACCTTTGCTATCAGCTATGATCCCCTGGAAACTACAAATAAATTACGTTAACACCTAAATGAAAAGGTTTTCTAAGTTCCTTTTAGATGTAAATTATCGTTTTCAAATTACGCTTGTTTTTTAATTGTGCGAAATACTATTAATTTCTTTGTTATTTAAACCAAACCTCAAACCAATATGATTATTTATACCAGAGGTTCCCAAACTTTTTTGTGTCGTAGACCCCTTGCCGTGTTTTTCTGTTTTTGGTAGACCCCCTACTTACCTGATATTGAATTTTTGTAAATTTCTAACTGTAGTGAAGTTTAGTGTTAAAAATTTAAAGTAAAAACACATATTCAGTTTTATACATTTATTAATTGAATTTAAATTAAAACTACACAAAATAAAATTTTGTGTGTGTTATATAAAATAAACGTAACATAAAATAAACTAAGCAATAAGTAAATGTTTTTAGTGGGAAGGATGAACCTGATGCTTTAATAATAAATTATCAACATTTGGCGTCAATTTTGTAAGGTTTAATCTTAAGTCTCCTCGGCTAATGATGTCCAGTCTGTTTCTTTTTTTCGTTAGGAGATTGGTAACGGCGCTGAACCCCCGTTCCACTAGGTATGACGATGGAAAGGAAATTAAAAATTTCCTCGCTATATTCCATAATACGGGATAAGTAACGGGTATGTTTTTTTGCAGCCAGAAGTGCTGATATCCATGCTTAAACTGAACCTTAAGTTCTTCGTTTGTGCTTATTTCAGTCAGTTCCTCTTGTTTTATGACATTCGTTTCTTCTATGTCACCATATGGGTTAATTATCCACGGTGGTATTACCATAGTCAAAACATCCTCAAACCTAGTTTCAAAATCTGAATAGAGGGCATTTAAATGTTGAACGTAGGATGAAACGTCGTCTTCCTGGCAGTTTGTATGTGACAAATTGGGGAACTGGGAAAATTCGCCCCGTCCAATATTTTGATTCGTTAGTTTAACTCTGACAAGAAACGCTGATAAGATGGACTTTGTTTTATTCAAATTTAGAATGTCGCCTTGTAACTGCAAATTAACCATATTAAATTTTGTAAACAAATCTGTTAAATAGGCGATGTCTGTTTTCCACTTCATTAAATTATCTTTTAAAATTTTATCTTTAGTATCCAGAAATTCCAAAATAGTCTCAAAAAGTGCAAAAAATCTTGTCAAACATAAGCCTTCCGACAGCCAACGTACTTCAGTGTGAAGGAGTAATTGATGAAAGTGTTCGTCATTTTCTTCACACAACTGCGCAAATAACCGCGTATTCAACGCGTTGCTTCGGATTCGGTTTACTGCATCAATGACTAATTGAAGAGATTCATGAAATCTAACACTCAAATTTTTAGCAACTAAATGTTGTCGATGGATGACACAATGTATTGCTAACACCCCTGGCACATTTTGTTTTAAATAGCTTATAAATCCACGATAACGTCCAACCATGGCAGGTGCTCCATCTGTAGCTACTGACATTATATTTGATAAAGGGATTGCTTTTTCAATGAAGTAATCCTTCAAAACATGAAATATTGATTCACCTTTAGTGTCGGTTAAGTGTAAGTAAATAGGTACTATCAGTGTATGTTGAGATCCACTATCGTGGACCCCCATTTTCATTTCATGGACCCCCAATTTTTTTTTTCGCTGACGTAGACCCCTTGCAGGTTGTCATAGACCCCTGGGGGTCGATATAGACCACTTTGGGAATCACTGATTTATACAATGAAAAATACTTCTTTTGTATATCTGCGATGTGAAATATTCCTGATATAATAAAATTAAAAAAATTATGTTTATGTGAAAACCCTTCAGTATTTACTATCACAACATAAATAGGACTTTCACAGAACCCAATTAGGACTTGCACATAACTTGTATATTATTCATCAAATTTCGAAGTTGATGTTCAATTTCTGTTTTTTTTTTTTAATTCTGTAATGCTCATAATGATATAATTACAGAACTTGAATATTTACTTTGAAATTTGATGAATTTTTCAAATTCTTTAACCCTTCAGTACTTTCAACACATTTGTTCAGTTTGCAAAGTTTTCTGTGCATTTCGAATACGCTATATATACATTATTGTTTAATATTCCGTAAAAAAAATACTGTTTCATAAATTAGATAAAATTATCTTTCCGGTGTACGTATTTAAAATAAATTTTAGTATTTCAAAATAATAAAATTTTAATATCAAACGTGAAAAATGTTGTCAAAAACGCTAACCACATTTTTACTTGACTTTTTACTCCAATCATAGAAAATTGAAGTGAACTCGATATTTAGAAAATATGTTCGTTTTGTTTGGGGAGTTTGTAAGAAAACTGTACCATCACTTTTATCTCGTTCATGTAATAAAAAATAATTTTTAACGTTCAACCGATTGTTACGGTGGCAGCGCGAAATATGAATTATTCGTTTTAGCTATTTTTAGGATTTTATTAATGGATTACAGTATAAATATATGAAACAAACTGTAAAGAATTATTATTTCTCTTTCTAATGCCAAAAAAAAGTTTTTCCGCATGATAGAAAAAAAGATAAAAATACTTTTATAAAATATGGACGCCCGGTCATATATGACCCTTAAACGCTGGAGGGGTTGACAATATTTTTTCAATTTAATTAACTAGCTGTCCCCAGCGTTGTTCGGGCAGACACAGACAGCGACCTTTCTCTTGTTTTCAAGGTCAAGTGTATAAAGTTTCATCAATCTCGAAATTAAAATGTAGATTTGCATAAACATCTAACAAACGTCCCGCCTCAAACACTCTTATTTTTATAAATATAAGATCATAGTTTCATTTATGTATTTGACTTTTTTTTTATTCTGACGTATGATTTTTCAAGATTACTAACGGTGTTAATTTTAATGTAATCTTTCTGACATCTTTCTAATTTGTCAGCGAATTGTATTAAATATAATTGTAATAAAGAAAATCGGCAATATTTGATTTGGAAAGGCGATGATTCCGAGGCAAATATTTTATAAATACTTTCAGCTTCGTAAATCCAATAATTATAATAATATATTTCACCTGTCTGCGCTAGTATCTGAAGAAGCGGAATTGGTTCACTTTGGGAGGCAGGTTTGGGTAAATTTGGTAAATTTGTCGAATTCCGCTGGATGCAAAGGCTGTTTAAAAAACAACACTTGATTTTAACGTATCTATATAACTAATGTAGACAGCTATTTAAGTCACGGGTTTATGTAAACCTGCAAAAAATTGGTTTTTAGGGTTTATTTTGGGTTATTTCAATAATTTATGCGTATTTCCTAACCTTCAAACTTATATCATCTCATATCTGGTTCACGCCATTGAAGTAATAATCATGTATTATCCCACCACATTAATAGTTATTTCTTGTAGTAATTATGTTTAAACCAAGTGCTATTTATATGTTTTTTGCGTACTAAACTTGCAGCGAAATTCGACAAGTTTACCAACCATTTATTGGATAACCAACACCTCTGCCACAGGTCACCCTAAATGGTTCGTTACGTTTGGTGATTTAGCAGAGGTGCCCTGGTTCATCGGGGGAGGTGTGTTCAGGATGCGCCTGCCAACCAGCTGCGTGGGATATGGCTGGTTTGGGGAGACCTTTTGAGCTCTCCAACTGGTCCCTCGACCCATCGCCTTGAGCCGCAGTGAGAGGAATATATTCATATTTCGTTCACTCCTGGACACACTGATCCCTAGATTCCTACCCAACCCTTCTACCATTTACCTTTATGTCCTTGAAAAAGACCCTCCACGCAGCATCCTCAAAGATGACATAGACCAAGATGTAAATTATTTTCCTCAGGGCATCCTGTGTGGCGTTAACGTAAAAAACGAAAATTGACGATTACGAACTGTCATTTGCCAATATTGTCTTTACGAACATGCGTAGTAAGGATGACAGATTTTATTATTAAAGATTAACTTGTTTTTTCTTTGGGTTGATGCAATAATAAACAAACCATCCGTATCCAATATAGATCCATCCCTGCAAACCGCAGCATCTCAACCGTATATTTTAGCAACGCGGAGTACATGAACACGTAAGATTAAAAAAAATGATGCACGATTCTGCCATTTCGCCGAGAGTTATCATTACCCGAGAGGATGTTTAAATTTATGGACCTTTAGCCTCGGAGTGCAGAAAGGCCCGCCCCTTTTTGCCAGGAAATGCAACCAGTGAGCTGTTCCATAATCGAAGACGAAAACCGCAATTAAATTATAGGAATGCATAATGATTTTTGCTCATTTCAGTGCCATTTGTTTGCTGCGGCAATTATAATGATGAGAACAAGAAAATAGTTGCTGAAATAAGTATTATTTTTTCTTACTTGTTTTACGGTTCTTCCTAAAAGGACAAGCATTTTTTCTTATGCAAAATATCTGTTATATGTATTAATTATAAACTTCACTACCTTAAATAATTTAGCGAAATAGAATGACGATGACATATCACTATAGTACTTTATATATTATTATTTAAAAGAACAAAAATCATTTCACTTGATGTGTTTTTATAATTTAAATTTTATTTTTTATTTTTTCCCTTTACAGTCTTTACACACGAGTTTTTGACTCTTGTAAAGGAAAGCATGTTGACTTTTAGTATTTTTATTTGAAACTGTGTCTTATAAAAACTCTGTCTTATAAAAACTGTGTCTTAAAATCACTGTGTCTTATAATAAATGTGTCCTATAATAATTTATTTTTTTTATCTGATTCAATCTGTATTGCAATATGGAATTGTTGGCTGAGTTGGTGTATTCAAAACCTCTCTCTTGCCTGTAGAAATCATCCAGAGAATAATAATAAAAATAATTTTAAATAAGACATATGATTACCCCACCATCAGATTATTTATAGAATTTAAAGTCCCTTCTCTGCTAATCATTTTAAAAAAACATCACTTTTACAATTTCAGAATGATTCTTTCAACAACGAAAACCAAATACTTTTTTCAAACACCAACATACCAAATGTGCAAGGTTCTATAACCTCCCCGTGTTGCAAAACCACCACAGCCCAAACATTTTATAAATATAGTGGAGTAAAATGGTTTAACGAATTACCTCTAGATGTAAGAATACAAAAAAAATTGTTGAAATTCAAAAACACAATAAAAATATAATTCAGCAGTATTTCTTTAATTATTACACTTTTAAAATAATATCATAATTCGCTAAAATAATATTAGATATCCTTTTTTCTGCTTTCTTCTTTTTTTCTCTCCTCCTTTTTTCTATTATTTTTTTTATTACAATTGTCTGTGAACTGTATTTTGTTTTTTTTTTTGTTTAAAATAATAACATTGTTAAAATAGTAATTAATTACGTTTCCCCACCTTTTTAACACGAGCGTTTGTTCAAAGAAAAGGTGTGTTACTTTAATCTTTCTGATATTTAAAAAAATAAAACAACTTTGTAATATGTATACATTATAACTGTGCCTATTTAAACCAATAAATTAAACCAACGTAAATTGTATCTAAGTTGTTACAAATTCATGAACTGTAACAGAATAGTCAATTTATAGTAATAATTATAGAGCTACATTAAAGGCGCAACTGCGTACTAATTAATATCTCGTAGAAACTTGTTCCACTATTATAACGCGATACGCAGTGTGCCGGGACCAGATTCGGTAGTTTTATTTAGAGCGTTGGGAGAGTTGCAGCTAAAAAAGGGGAACCTATTTTTTCGCTTCTTGTCTCATCTAAATATAATACAGGGTTTTCCAATAAGAGGTATTATTTTGAAATTCAATCGTAAAAGATCAATGGTTTCGTTACTTGTGTGGCACGTAGCGCCGTCTTGTTGAAAGTAAACGTTGTCCAGATCAATACCATCCAATTCCGGCCATAAAAAATCATTAATCATCTCTCGATAGTCCAATCCATTCACCGTAACTGTTGCTCCAGCCTCATTTTCGAAAAAGTAAGTTCCAATGACTCCGCTGGACCATAAACCGCACCAAAAGGTCACATGTTGAGGATAGAGAGGCTTTTCAACAATAACTCTTAAGTTTTCCGAGCCCCAGATGCGACAATATTGCTTGTTGACGAAGCCACCGAGGTGGGAATGGGCCTTATCACTCAAGATGATTTGCATTTGATTCACTCAAGTGAATTTTAATAATTTCAATGCGTTGCTGAAGCGTGTATCGTTCCATTTTTATTAATGGCGTAGTTTATACTTGTCAAATGTAAAAAAATGACAGCTTCATAAGTAACATCTACCGAAATAGCAAGCTATTAAAAATAACACATAACACATTACTCGCTCCACATCGAAGGAGTACAGTCGCGTAATTTTGTGACAAGTAAATCAAGTAATATAGTTTACATTAATAACTCGCCCACCTGGGCGATACATTCCATCCAATATGGAAACTCAAGAAATTATTAAAAACATTAAAGATTTAATAAACAAGATCACTTCAGTGAAGGACTCAAAAATAAAATTAACACTGGAACAAAACATTATATCACTGGAAGAAAAAATTCAACATGAACTGATAAACCTACAAAAAAAGATTATAGAATTACAAGAAACTAATATTAAAAACAATCATCACTACGCACAGAAACTAGAAGAAATTCATAATAATAACAAAAGGACATATGCAAATGTATTAGGTGACAATAAAAACTTCGTGAATACAGGTGCACACATCCCAGAACAGAAGCACGCCATCATAATTACATCTAAAAACACCTTGAAGGCCGAAGATATAAAAATAAAAATTCAAAAAAACATTAATTTAACTAAAATAAAAGTTGGAGTAAATGGAGTAAAAAAAATCGGAGAGCAAAAATTACTGATTTCATGTCAAAAAAAAGAAGATGCAGAAAAGTTAACCGAAGAAATTAATAAGGTAATTGGAAAAGAAATATTGGCCGAAGAAATAAAAAAAAAGAAACCGTGTTTAATGTTGAAAAGGCTGCAATGCCAATTGACTGAAGAGGAAATTATAGATGGGATTGTACAACAAAATGAAGGATTAACCCTGGAAGACAAAAACAACATCAAGCTTATCAAGGAACTAAAAAACAAATACAATGAAGGAAAAGAAAACGACACCACTAACTACATTATTGAAACAACCGGTAAATTAAGAAAAACACTACTAGAAAAAAACAAAATAAACATCAAATTCCAAAGAGTATACATAGAAGACTGTAACCCGCTTACTCAATGCTACCACTGCCTTAAGTTCGGCCACACAGCGCAAAGATGTCTCGCCAGGACGCAGCCCCCCATTTGCCCTCATTGCACAAAGGAGCACATTCTGTCTAAATGTGAAAATAAAGAACAACCTCCAACATGCAACAATTGCTGTGTTCAAAACAAAAGATTTAATATGAATTATTCTACAGAACACAGAGTCGATAGCATGAAATGTCTCTATCGGCAAAAAATGCTTCAACTAGCTAGAGAGCGCATCGACTATGAATAATACGGTAAATTTCATTTCTTTAAACTCTTATCTAAAACTTAAAAATGAATGATTTTTTATGTAACGCATTAGATAAAAAAATGTATATTGAAGAAAATTTATGTCAATCTATGAAAGATTTTAACTTAATTTGCTCTGAAAAAGGATTTACTCTATTTCATGTAAATATTAGAAGTTTAGAACGAAACATGGATGAATTAGTTATAACATTAAAAGAATTAAATTTTTTCCCGGGCCTGATTGTGTTAACAGAGACACACTCTGCAGGCGAAATCAATTACACTATTCCAGGCTACACATACCATGCGACAATAAACAAAATAAACAAAAACTCAGGTATCGGATTATTTATTTCTAACCAGTATAATGTTCTCAATATTAAAGAAATAATTAATGTTAGTAATGTTAACATATTAAATATAGAATTTAAAGACGTAAATAAATATTATAACATTATTGCTATTTATCGTACGCACACATCGATAATACCTCAATTTATAGATGAATTAAAAAATATTCTGTTAAATTTTAGAAATAAAAATACTATTATTGTTGGAGATATGAATTTAAATATTGCAAACGACTATTCTAGTAAAGATAAAGACACATATCTAAATATGTTAGCAGAACTCAATTATTTATCGTGCATAAATTCTTATACTAGAAATGTTAAAGGTCAACGCCCCTCATGCTTAGATCACATTTTTACAAATATTCCTGATATCCAAAATATAAAATCAGCTGTCATTCATACAAGTATCACTGATCATTATTCATGTATTTTTAACTATAAATTAAGCCATCCAACTTTGCCATTATTTAAACAAAATAATTACTCAAAAAAAGTACTTAATATGGATACATTAAAACACCAATTAGAATCAGAAAATTGGAATAAGTTATTACAATGTAATGATGTCAATATATGTTGTAAAATGTTTGAAGAAAAAATATCTAAATGCATAAATGACTCGACAAATAATAATATAATAACCAAATCCAAAGTGTCGAACTTGAAACCTATAAAACCATGGATTACTTATGGTTTAGTAGTATCTGTACGACATAAGCAAGCTCTTTACAAATTAACTACTCAACAACCAAATAATAAAAATTTACTGAATCATTTTAAAGCATATAAAAACAAACTTTCATACATTATAAAAAATACAAAACAAAAGTACTATAAACAAAAGTTGAATCAGGCTGAAAATGATAGTAAAAGAGTGTGGACAGTTATAAATGAAATAATTGACAAGAAAAAAAACAAGAATAACGACATCACCACTATATTTCATGACAACATGAAAACATGTTGTAAAGAAAATCCCTCAAAAGCTGCAAACATATTTAACACCTTCTTTGCGAACGTAGGGGAAAATCTTGCCAATCTCATTCATACTGACCCAAATATAACATTTCCAGACTGTAGTATTGATACTGACAGTAATATAGCAACATTCCAAGTCACCACAGAGAACGAAATAATATCAATTATAAACGGTATGCAAGGAGGTTCTGCCCCGGGTTTTGATGGAATAACAGTTAATATTTTAAAAAATATTAAAAATCAAATTTCTACACCGTTAAAACACATAATAAATGTAAGTTTCCAAAGCGGAGTGTTTCCATCAATCTACAAACAAACTACCATTACTCCAATATTTAAATCTGGTAACCCAGAAGAAGTTAGCAATTACCGACCCATATCAGTAATCTCGAACATAGCAAAAATTTTTGAAAAGATAGTTAAAAAAAGGATAAACCAATTTGTAAAATGTAATAAATTAATTAATGAAAATCAGTTCGGTTTTATGGAAGGTAGAAGCACTCAGGATGCAATTGCAAAATTAACTAGTCTTGTTCATAATTCATTAGATAAATCATTAAAATGCATTGGAATTTTCATAGATCTAAAAAAAGCTTTTGATAGCATATCACACGACAAACTTATAAGTAAATTAAGAAACATTGGATTAAGTGGTACAGCTATAGAATGGATAAAAAGCTACCTTTTCAAACGCCCTCAAGTCGTAAAAATCAACGATGTACTTAGTCAACAAGAAACAAGTCACTTCGGCATACCTCAAGGTACAGTCCTGGGACCGTTACTGTTTATCATTTATGTAAATGACATATTCAATCAAAGATTAAATGGAAAAATAATATCTTATGCTGATGACACTGTCATAATAATTGAAGGTACTGATTGGAATAATGTTAATAACTTAGCAAATACTGATATTAATATACTGAAAAATTGGTTCGATAAAAACCTCCTCTCATTAAATATTGAAAAAACAAAATGTATCCCATTCTCTATCAACAAATTTAAATTAATACCACAATTAAAAATTATAATACATCAACTTAAATGTAACAGAACTAATTGCAATCAAGAATGTTCTATACTTAGTCTAACTTCTGAAATTAAATATCTTGGTATATATATAGATCAACATTTTAAATGGAAAAAACAAATTTGCGAACTTGTCAAAAGAATTAGAAAATGTATTTATATATTTATAAGACTTAGAAATATTCTTAGACTAGATAACCTAAAAAGAGTGTACTATGCAATTGTACAATCTATATTACAATATGGTATTATTGGCTGGGGTGGAACTTATAACAATATATTAAATCCACTTAAAGTAGTTCAAAGATTGATAATTAAAGTAATATTGAAAAAACCATCCAAATTTTCTACTGAGATTCTCTTTTCAATATTCAATGTACCCACAATAGACAATATTTATAAAAAATATTCAATTCTACAAATTTATAAAGAAATACAGTTAAATAACTTACAATTCAATTCATCAGCAAGATATCAAAAAACTATCAAAATCCCAAAACTCAATACAAAGCACACACAAAATACCTATCTCTATCTAGGTATAACATATTTTAACATCCTTCCATTATATCTAAAAAATATTGAAGATATTCAGGAATTTAAAATAAAATTAAATAATTACCTAAAACTACTATAAAAGTCCATATCTTACTCTTATTATTATTTCCTTCAAATCTTGAAACTGTATTATTGATAAATCTTGCCTATTTCTTACTTATCCCTGTGGTTTTGCAAATTTATTATTTACTTACTTACATGATTCCATATAATTGAGCTAGGATTCACTCACCAAACACAAGAGCCTCGTCTCTTTATGGTGAGGAAAAGCTATTATTATTTACCTTTATAACACTGTAAAATATGTATAAATTGTATATTTATTGTAAAAAACATACAAATATTAAATAAATAGAAAAAAAAAAAAAAAAAAAAAAACACCTCTTATTGGAAAACCCTATACATCAATGGTAATAACAATTTAACTTATTTTCATGCTAAACTGTCGCGTATATACGTATATAGTTTAAATTATCAAGGATAGTAATATATAAATAAGTCAGCACTTCAAGCGTTATGTAACACAGGTAATTATTTACAATTAAATAATAACAAGATTATATTATATTATACCTACCACATACTGTTTCAAATATTCATTATTTGGGTGTGTAATTTACACAATTCATCAATAGTGTAAAACACATGCTGTTTAATTCAGAGGTACCTATTATTCCTTTGAGAATAAAATAAAATAACAGAATAATATGTTTGACAGTTTACATATGTTCAAACAGCAGCAAAGTTAACATTCTTTTCATTTACTGGAAGTTTACTTACTTGGCTTAAAGTTGACGGAATTTTTTCCTTGTTCATAAAAAAATAGCGCAGATACTGCATCGCCAAGTGCGTGACATATAATTATTATGACGAAATGAACTTGTCTCGCAGTGTGTGCCATGCGACCTATTATTCTGACGAAATGAACTTGTCTCGCAGTGTGTGCCATGCGACCTATTATTCTGACGAAATGAACTTGTCTCGCAGTGTGTGCCATGCGACCTATTATTCTGACGAAATGAACTTGTCTCGCAGTGTGCGCCATGCGACCTTTTAGGGTTAAATATTTTTTTGTTTGTGTTTTTAGTGGTCATAGTTGATAATAATTATGGTTAAGATATATACATACGAACGTTTATTTGAAGGGGTTTTTGGAGGCTGAAAATCCCACATTGTAATTTTTAAAAAAAAATTTATTATTTAATAAATGTTTAGGTACATGTTACATTTTTTGACATTTTTTTAACTACCATACTAGGCTAATGCCCGTATTGTGGTAGTTGAACATGAAATAATAATTAAATGAACTAAAAAATACTATTTTATAGAAACATAAGTATGCAAGTATGAATCACACATGAAATAATAATAAAAATAACTTAAAAGAACTAAAAAATACTATTTTATAGAAACATAAGTATGAATGATACATGAAATAAAACTAAAAACAAGTATATTAAAATTAATAGTAAACTGAAAATAAAAAAGTATATGTATATTTAAAAAGATACAAATAAAATAAAAAAAATAAACATTAAGATTAAAATATAAACATAATTATTATAGATTGTTTAATGCATATAATTGTTGGTGTGCATGTTTATTTATCGAAGGTATTATCTATAAGACAACATGTTTATGTCCAACACTTAATTTTAATTTTCGTTATATGAGACAATTTGGACAGAAGTTTTTATAATATTTTTTTTTGTGTTAGGAACTCATATAATCTTTAAAGAAAGGTCGTCTCCTTTCAAATATCCATTGATCTCCCCGTGCAGTAAATATGGATATAGAATAACTTGACTTTAAGTCGGTACTCAATGCATTGTATATTTTAGGCGCGATGAACCAGAATTGCCGTTGAGCGAATGAGGTTTTAGTTTGAGGAACCACGCAACCCACAGTAAATATGGATATAGAATTACTTGACTTTAAGTCGGTACTCAATGCATTGTATATTTTAGGCGCGATGAACCAGAATTGCCGTTGAGCGAATGAGGTTTTAGTTTGAGGAACCACGCAACCCACAGTAAATATGGATATAGAATTACTTGACTTTAAGTCGGTACTCAATGCATTGTATATTTTAGGCGCGATGAGGTTTTAGTTTGAGGAACCACGCAACCCACAGTAAATATGGATATAGAATAACTTGACTTTAAGTCGGTACTCAATGCATTGTATATTTTAGGCGCGATGAACCAGAATTGCCGTTGAGCGAATGAGGTTTTAGTTTGAGGAACCACGCAACCCACAGTAAATATGGATATAGAATTACTTGACTTTAAGTCGGTACTCAATGCATTGTATATTTTAGGCGCGATGAACCAGAATTGCCGTTGAGCGAATGAGGTTTTAGTTTGAGGAACCACGCAACCCACAGTAAATATGGATATAGAATTACTTGACTTTAAGTCGGTACTCAATGCATTGTATATTTTAGGCGCGATGAACCAGAATTGCCGTTGAGCGAATGAGGTTTTAGTTTGAGGAACCACGCAACCCACAGTAAATATGGATATAGAATTACTTGACTTTAAGTCGGTACTCAATGCATTGTATATTTTAGGCGCGATGAACCAGAATTGCCGTTGAGCGAATGAGGTTTTAGTTTGAGGAACCACGCAACCCACAGTAAATATGGATATAGAATTACTTGACTTTAAGTCGGTACTCAATGCATTGTATATTTTAGGCGCGATGAGGTTTTAGTTTGAGGAACCACGCAACCCACAGTAAATATGGATATAGAATAACTTGACTTTAAGTCGGTACTCAATGCATTGTATATTTTAGGCGCGATGAACCAGAATTGCCGTTGAGCGAATGAGGTTTTAGTTTGAGGAACCACGCAACCCACAGTAAATATGGATATAGAATTACTTGACTTTAAGTCGGTACTCAATGCATTGTATATTTTAGGCGCGATGAACCAGAATTGCCGTTGAGCGAATGAGGTTTTAGTTTGAGGAACCACGCAACCCACAGTAAATATGGATATAGAATTACTTGACTTTAAGTCGGTACTCAATGCATTGTATATTTTAGGCGCGATGAACCAGAATTGCCGTTGAGCGAATGAGGTTTTAGTTTGAGGAACCACGCAACCCACAGTAAATATGGATATAGAATTACTTGACTTTAAGTCGGTACTCAATGCATTGTATATTTTAGGCGCGATGAACCAGAATTGCCGTTGAGCGAATGAGGTTTTAGTTTGAGGAACCACGCAACCCACAGTAAATATGGATATAGAATTACTTGACTTTAAGTCGGTACTCAATGCATTGTATATTTTAGGCGCGATGAGGTTTTAGTTTGAGGAACCACGCAACCCACAGTAAATATGGATATAGAATAACTTGACTTTAAGTCGGTACTCAATGCATTGTATATTTTAGGCGCGATGAACCAGAATTGCCGTTGAGCGAATGAGGTTTTAGTTTGAGGAACCACGCAACCCACAGTAAATATGGATATAGAATTACTTGACTTTAAGTCGGTACTCAATGCATTGTATATTTTAGGCGCGATGAACCAGAATTGCCGTTGAGCGAATGAGGTTTTAGTTTGAGGAACCACGCAACCCACAGTAAATATGGATATAGAATTACTTGACTTTAAGTCGGTACTCAATGCATTGTATATTTTAGGCGCGATGAACCAGAATTGCCGTTGAGCGAATGAGGTTTTAGTTTGAGGAACCACGCAACCCACAGTAAATATGGATATAGAATTACTTGACTTTAAGTCGGTACTCAATGCATTGTATATTTTAGGCGCGATGAGGTTTTAGTTTGAGGAACCACGCAACCCACAGTAAATATGGATATAGAATAACTTGACTTTAAGTCGGTACTCAATGCATTGTATATTTTAGGCGCGATGAACCAGAATTGCCGTTGAGCGAATGAGGTTTTAGTTTGAGGAACCACGCAACCCACAGTAAATATGGATATAGAATTACTTGACTTTAAGTCGGTACTCAATGCATTGTATATTTTAGGCGCGATGAACCAGAATTGCCGTTGAGCGAATGAGGTTTTAGTTTGAGGAACCACGCAACCCACAGTAAATATGGATATAGAATTACTTGACTTTAAGTCGGTACTCAATGCATTGTATATTTTAGGCGCGATGAACCAGAATTGCCGTTGAGCGAATGAGGTTTTAGTTTGAGGAACCACGCAACCCACAGTAAATATGGATATAGAATTACTTGACTTTAAGTCGGTACTCAATGCATTGTATATTTTAGGCGCGATGAACCAGAATTGCCGTTGAGCGAATGAGGTTTTAGTTTGAGGAACCACGCAACCCACAGTAAATATGGATATAGAATTACTTGACTTTAAGTCGGTACTCAATGCATTGTATATTTTAGGCGCGATGAGGTTTTAGTTTGAGGAACCACGCAACCCACAGTAAATATGGATATAGAATAACTTGACTTTAAGTCGGTACTCAATGCATTGTATATTTTAGGCGCGATGAACCAGAATTGCCGTTGAGCGAATGAGGTTTTAGTTTGAGGAACCACGCAACCCACAGTAAATATGGATATAGAATTACTTGACTTTAAGTCGGTACTCAATGCATTGTATATTTTAGGCGCGATGAACCAGAATTGCCGTTGAGCGAATGAGGTTTTAGTTTGAGGAACCACGCAACCCACAGTAAATATGGATATAGAATTACTTGACTTTAAGTCGGTACTCAATGCATTGTATATTTTAGGCGCGATGAACCAGAATTGCCGTTGAGCGAATGAGGTTTTAGTTTGAGGAACCACGCAACCCACAGTAAATATGGATATAGAATTACTTGACTTTAAGTCGGTACTCAATGCATTGTATATTTTAGGCGCGATGAACCAGAATTGCCGTTGAGCGAATGAGGTTTTAGTTTGAGGAACCACGCAACCCACAGTAAATATGGATATAGAATTACTTGACTTTAAGTCGGTACTCAATGCATTGTATATTTTAGGCGCGATGAACCAGAATTGCCGTTGAGCGAATGAGGTTTTAGTTTGAGGAACCACGCAACCCACAGTAAATATGGATATAGAATTACTTGACTTTAAGTCGGTACTCAATGCATTGTATATTTTAGGCGCGATGAGGTTTTAGTTTGAGGAACCACGCAACCCACAGTAAATATGGATATAGAATAACTTGACTTTAAGTCGGTACTCAATGCATTGTATATTTTAGGCGCGATGAACCAGAATTGCCGTTGAGCGAATGAGGTTTTAGTTTGAGGAACCACGCAACCCACAGTAAATATGGATATAGAATTACTTGACTTTAAGTCGGTACTCAATGCATTGTATATTTTAGGCGCGATGAACCAGAATTGCCGTTGAGCGAATGAGGTTTTAGTTTGAGGAACCACGCAACCCACAGTAAATATGGATATAGAATTACTTGACTTTAAGTCGGTACTCAATGCATTGTATATTTTAGGCGCGATGAACCAGAATTGCCGTTGAGCGAATGAGGTTTTAGTTTGAGGAACCACGCAACCCACAGTAAATATGGATATAGAATTACTTGACTTTAAGTCGGTACTCAATGCATTGTATATTTTAGGCGCGATGAACCAGAATTGCCGTTGAGCGAATGAGGTTTTAGTTTGAGGAACCACGCAACCCACAGTAAATATGGATATAGAATTACTTGACTTTAAGTCGGTACTCAATGCATTGTATATTTTAGGCGCGATGAACCAGAATTGCCGTTGAGCGAATGAGGTTTTAGTTTGAGGAACCACGCAACCCACAGTAAATATGGATATAGAATTACTTGACTTTAAGTCGGTACTCAATGCATTGTATATTTTAGGCGCGATGAACCAGAATTGCCGTTGAGCGAATGAGGTTTTAGTTTGAGGAACCACGCAACCCACAGTAAATATGGATATAGAATTACTTGACTTTAAGTCGGTACTCAATGCATTGTATATTTTAGGCGCGATGAACCAGAATTGCCGTTGAGCGAATGAGGTTTTAGTTTGAGGAACCACGCAACCCACAGTAAATATGGATATAGAATTACTTGACTTTAAGTCGGTACTCAATGCATTGTATATTTTAGGCGCGATGAACCAGAATTGCCGTTGAGCGAATGAGGTTTTAGTTTGAGGAACCACGCAACCCACAGTAAATATGGATATAGAATTACTTGACTTTAAGTCGGTACTCAATGCATTGTATATTTTAGGCGCGATGAACCAGAATTGCCGTTGAGCGAATGAGGTTTTAGTTTGAGGAACCACGCAACCCACAGTAAATATGGATATAGAATTACTTGACTTTAAGTCGGTACTCAATGCATTGTATATTTTAGGCGCGATGAACCAGAATTGCCGTTGAGCGAATGAGGTTTTAGTTTGAGGAACCACGCAACCCACAGTAAATATGGATATAGAATTACTTGACTTTAAGTCGGTACTCAATGCATTGTATATTTTAGGCGCGATGAACCAGAATTGCCGTTGAGCGAATGAGGTTTTAGTTTGAGGAACCACGCAACCCACAGTAAATATGGATATAGAATTACTTGACTTTAAGTCGGTACTCAATGCATTGTATATTTTAGGCGCGATGAACCAGAATTGCCGTTGAGCGAATGAGGTTTTAGTTTGAGGAACCACGCAACCCACAGTAAATATGGATATAGAATTACTTGACTTTAAGTCGGTACTCAATGCATTGTATATTTTAGGCGCGATGAACCAGAATTGCCGTTGAGCGAATGAGGTTTTAGTTTGAGGAACCACGCAACCCACAGTAAATATGGATATAGAATTACTTGACTTTAAGTCGGTACTCAATGCATTGTATATTTTAGGCGCGATGAACCAGAATTGCCGTTGAGCGAATGAGGTTTTAGTTTGAGGAACCACGCAACCCAGGTTTGATGAAAAGCGGGTATGAGCTTGTGAAATTTATTTATTTATTGTGAAAAAAGTGAATCCAATTACGTTTTACAAAATTTACAATATATTAGTAACACCAGTCGTGACGAAGCATTTTGTTAAAAAATATGTATTGCCATCTTCAAGTCACTGAAGTTTTATCTGAAAAATGTCTACCTCAGAATAAAGGTGGTTTAAGATTGTAGTCATTTCATGATTATTGAAAAATCCTCCTTTTATGTGCAACCGCACAAGAGTTCCAACTGCTCACAACCGTCTGGAGCCAGTGATACTACGGCATCCCCAATTGGGATATGTTGTGAGGCTGTAGGTAGTAGGGATGGGGAGGAGATGGTGAAGATGTACCTGGCTCTTCAGATCTAGTCACCAAACGGGTATATTGTGGGGCTAAAGATAGTGGGGATGTACCCGGCTATTTAAATCTAATCACCAAACACGATCAAAGCCATTTCAACACGGAGAAAAACGAGTACTGCTTTTTTGATCAAGATACTGTTAAAAATGTGACCATTTCCCAATAAAATATTAGTCATTCAGAATATTTATGAGCACACGTTGAACGCAGGTGGCCTTGTCCGAATAAATATAATGGTCGAGATGCTTTAATATTGTTATTTTGAAGAACAAGTGTTCCGACTTCCTCATAACATATTCGTGCTTTACTGATAGTTTGGAATCTCCCAAATCATTCGTTACAGGCGTATAGTCCCGTTTAAGGAAAACGAATAAATAATTTGACCAGATTTTTAATAAATTAACAATAATAAATATCAGTAAGTTTTCTCCGTGTGGATTTTTGATTAATTGTGAACTAACACAAACTAATAAAATAAAATTTACTTTCACACTGGGATTTGAAACCTGCGTCGGAAACTTACCACCTACGCTAGTTTAGTGTAATTACGACGATCTTAATAGGTGCTAATCTAATGTACATAATATTACCACGATAATTGTTAGATTACTGTTTCAACTTATATCAGTTAGGTACCTAATAATGACTGTTCATAATTAACTCGTGAACAGGTTTCTCTAAATCAGGTTTTAGCTATGTGCTTTGGACCAATTTGATATTATGTAAATCAATATGCTAAATAATACAACATAAATTCTTACCTTTTCCAAGTTTTAATATGAGTATTCCAGCAATTTTTTTGAACTACAATTTTATTTTACATTAAATGAATATACTTAAATTGTTTGATTTTTTTCGGTTTTACTTGTTGTGTTGAAATTAGCATAACTTTTCCTGCCTGAAATTTATAACACAACACCAACCTTGAACAATGGAGCTTTGAAATATTCATTTAATGGTATAAAATGCAAACTTGTAATAATAATACCGTATATTCGATAGGTACCTTCCTATATGGTTGTAAATAATAAAATCAAGATGAAAAGAAGGAACATGTACATAGAAATAAATTCATGACTGTTATGTGCAAATGAAAATACAGAATATTTAAAAATAGAATATTTCCCAATGCAACAGAAACAAATAATAAAAATACGCCCGAAGCCAGAAACGGTCTGGAAAACGGACAGCCGAATGAAAGGAATGAAAATGCCTAAGGAACGGGAAATACTACAGGAAGGAGATGAAAACTAGTAGGAAAAACAATGGAGAGATATTTTTAAAATCCTAGTTATTTCGAGTTAAAACGCTCGCTTAGCTACGCTCAGATAATCATGAAATTATGTTTTCAGTGCATGAAATGGATTAACTAGTGTAAGGAGAATTTATGACATGGAAGTGAATGCTAGAAGAAGTTTGGGACGCCTGAAGAAGAATAAAAATAACAGAAAACTTTTTATGAGACGATGAATGAATGAGAATGAAGGAAAACAGAAATGCGTATATCTTCTTTGCCCACCCTTCCGGACAAATTGTGTACGGAGAAAAGTAAGTATTGCTAATTGATCTTTTCAAATTATTGGTAATCCGGTTAAAAACAGGATTGCAGGCCGTTTCCTGATTAATTTCTCAGTAAATTCGTGTAAATATCAGAACACGTGTTCATGCAGCTGAGTCTGTCTTGATAATATATATACGAGTACATATATATTTAAAGAAAGACTAACATTCCTGGGTAACGAATAACCTGACAATATTTGAAATCTCCTACAACCACCACAGTAAGCGGAAAATGTTGCTTGTGTAGTGATGGAGTACTTAGCCAGCTGAGGAATTGAACACACTACGCCTGGGTGTGAGCCAAACGTGTGTCAGTGACCGACCGGTCGAAGGTCAAAGGTCAAAGGCACATATAATGAAATGCGAAATTTTGTCCTGTTTATACGCACCCTTAGGATTTGTATGAACTCGGGTTCCGACATCGTGACAATACATTGGTATTTTACTAAAATTTTATCAAAAAACTTATGAACTCATTTGTTAAGGGCCTGCAACCCCGTTTTTAACCGGATTACGAATAATTCTAAGAGATTCTGAATAAATTAATAGCAATATTTTTTTATCACTCATTTTTCTCCATGTTTAATGGTTAGGTTAGTTAAAATATCGTAGTGTTTATAAATATAACATGCACCGTGACAACCAAACGTAATCGTTAAAAACAACCATCATCGTCACTTCATAGCGTGTTCTCTACACATAATGGCTGCCCCACATAACAATAATGCGTGATGTTTCATAATAAAACCCGTCATAATGCTGCTGACACTGACCGTGCGGCTCTAAAGGTTGAACGGAAGTGGAATGCATTAAAAAGGGGCCCGCTGTGTTCTACCGCTGGTATTTGAATAAATATTCAACACGTAATTGTAACACCTGTAGAACATAGTCTACTGAAAAGGGCTTGGTAATAATAATTATTATCATTACTATTTACGTCCGTATAATTTTTTGTAAAGGTTTTATTACTATCATTCTTGTTCATTTTTCATCCAAGTAAAGAAAAACTCTAGAACGGTTAGTTCTGTTTATCATTCTTGTTCATTTTAATCCAAGTAAAGAAAAACTTTTGAACGGTTAGTTCTGTTTATCATTCTTGTTCATTTTTCATCGAAGTAAAGAAAAACTCCTGCACGGTTAGTTCTGTTTGTCATATTTGTTCATTTATCATGCAAGTAAAGAAAAACTCTTGAACGGTTAGTTCTGTTTGTCATGTTTGTTCATTTTTCATCCAAGTAAAAAAAAACTCTTGAACGGTTATTTCTGTTTGTAGCGTTTGTTCATTTTTCACCCAAGTAAAAAAAAATTCTTGAACGATTAGTTCTGTTTGTCATGTTTGTTCATTTTTCATCCAAGTAAAGAAAAACTCTTGAACGGTTAGTTCTGTTTGTCATATTTGTTCATTTACATGCAAGTAAAGAAAAACTCTTGAACGGTTAGTTCTGTTTATCATTCTTATTCATTTTCCATTCAAGTAAAAAAAAACTCTTGAACGGTTAGTTCTGTTTGTAATGTTTGTTCATTTTTCACCCAAGTAAAGAAAAATTCTTGAACGGTTAGTTCTCTTTATCATTCTTGTTTATTTTTCATAATTAAAGAAAAAACTCTTCAACGGTTAGTTCTGGCATCATGAAATTTAAAGTTAGTTTTATTCCTGTTCTATTCGAGTTCTGGTTTCATGAAGTCTGCACAGATTTTTCTGTTTTCTATTTGTAGGTTAATGCAACTCATTTATGTTCGCAACGTGATTTCCACCATCCCCTGTTTATGGAACTTTAAAATTAATATCCATTTAAATGTAAAAAATAGTTTATTTACTTTAAAATATATTACTAGTTTTATTTGT